>NW_028259156.1:6212121-6363636 GCF_977971745.1 Zootermopsis nevadensis | reverse complement strand
TGGTCAGCATCACGCCGCGGCTGGCTTTATCCCCCGGGAAAGGACCCCGGTACCCATTGTAGAGGAGGCTGGGTGGGCCCCAGAGCCGGTCTGGACGCAGAGGCTAGAGGAAAAATCCTCTGCCCCCGTCGGGGATCGAACCCCGGCCGTCCAGCCCGTAGCTAGTCTTTATACTGACTGAGCCATCCCGGCTCATAAAAGTTACTGCTGTGGAAACATCTTTTTGGGACACTCTGTATAGACATAGGAGATTTCGAGAAGTTTGCTTCGATTTAAAAGCGTCATAATAGTTGCACCTGCGTAAAACATTTTTGAGTGTATCAACCAAGATTAATTCTCGTGTTTGGAGTCGCATGAAATACGTAATGCTCTTCTACTGCATTTGGGAAGTATTGGTTCTAACTTGAACGTAAGACAGATATCCGTGCTTAAAACTGTTTCTTACGCAACTACGGGCGACAGCAATCTGAGATAAGCCACATGATTTCACATGAATCATTTACATTTATTTATAAAGTGGCGTTGTATTAATTAGCAGGTAAATAAATTTTAGAAACAGCAAAATATATCAGAATTAAAATGGTGTTTTATCGGGCTACATCAGGTTTCTTTTGTGTGACAAAGAATTACTTGAGTTTTCTCCTAAAAACTACAGTTGTCAGTGTTTGTCAATCGAATCTCGCAAATTTGTTCGACTGCATTCAACTGGATATCCGCTTCTTCCACTGCTCTGTTAGCAGAAGCGCCGTGCGGTTATACCACTTCTCCGGCTTCAGTTCATTGCACGTAGTTGAAATAGAGCTTGCAGGCGCTGCTCAACATGATACGACATAGTACTCGCTGTTTTGTGTGATAACAGAACGGACTTGAATTCCTTCATTCCGTTACACGAGTTTGCTAACGGGGGTATTGCACGCAGCGAAAACTAGTTGTAGAGTTTTACATACGCACGTATGTGGGAGTCTGGGCTGAATTTAAACGGCTCAGAATAGGTTGCAGTGGCGGGTTCCTTCGAATACAGTAATGAACCTTATTCTGTATTTTCCAAAGTATTCGTCCTGTACATAAATATAATTTGTTTCTATGTAACATCATATTTGATGTCATGAAGTGTATATATTTCAAAGGATTTTCTACAGAGTATATAATATCATGCATGCAAAATAATTGTTTAAACTTCAAAGTACACTTAGTGCCAAACGCGTTTCGACCACAAGAGGTCATCATCAGTGGCAGACAAATTAATTCATATTAAATCATACAATTCATAGGACGATGGTTAGTTACAAAGCAAAAAGTGTTGCACTTTACAAAACCATACTGGACGTTTACCAACAACGGAAATCATTCCAGTGGACATAAAGCTAAATAACTCAATTTAGATAATACACCAACTCTTGTTCGATTAACGCCCAGTGTGGTTTTGTAAAGTGCAACCTTCTATACTTTGTAACTAACCATCATGGAGGTATAGCTCCTCTCTTCCTTGACCCCGGCACTAGATGGGGGTGAGTGGTCAGCATCACGCCCCGGCCGGCTTTACCCCCGGGAAAGGACCCCGGTACCCATTGTAGAGGAGGCTGGGTGGGCCCCAGAGCCGGTCTGGACGCAGAGGCTAGAGGAAAAATCCTCTGCCCCCGTCGGGGATCGAACCCCGGCCGTCCAGCCCGTAGCTAGTCACTATACTGACTGAGCTATCCCGGCTCATATACAGCCACAGTAGAACACAAATAAAAGGACACGTCCCCAGGCAAGCAATCAGAGAAACTGAGCAAACAAATGGAAAATGAAATGTTAAGTAAAGTTACCAGTATTCAATTTAACTATACTTTGTCAGTGATATTTTAATTTCCCGTACTGACTGTATAAAAGATCTTAGTGTCTTGTTAGACACTAAGCTATATTTTCACTGCCATGTAAATTGTGTTCATTCCCAGGCACTAAGGACCTCAGGGCTTATTCGTTTTATTACTTATAATTTTCTCTCTTTAGACAGCCTTGTTGTTTTATATAATGCTTTAATTAGGTCAAAGCTTGAGTGTGCCTCGGTCGTGTGGAATAATCTTACACAGACAGATTCTAATAAATTAGAAAATATTCAAAGAAAATTTGCCACTTTGTGCAATTATCGATTTTTTCAGTTTAATATCCCATGCAAATATGAATTGATTTTATCTACTTTAGAACACTTTATTCCAGACGACGACATCTCGATGCGTTATTTCTTGTTAATGTCTTTAAGGGTAAAATAAATTGCCATTCCATTATGGACGCTGTTGGTTTACGTGTGCCGGCGAGGCAAATAAGAGAATTTTCTACTTTTAGTGTGAGCAGTGCGCTAAGACAAAGTCCTTCAGCCAGGTGCGTCATCGCTGCAAATGACGTATGTAAATCTTTGGACGTATTTAGCATAAACATTGTCTCCCTTGAGGGTACATTCTCAATAAGGGAAAAGATTTAGATAGATGTCCTGGTAGATGATCTAGCTTCGTTATCTGTTTTTTGTATTTCTTTAACGTTTTACAATTATTTGAGTGTTCCCTAGGTGGATTATTGGCTTTTATTTATATTTCTTCATTTATTTTGCTTTGTGTTTAATATTGTTTCTTTTTTGGGCTTGCCTGTATTGGCTTTATATTTAATACTGTACATGTATAAGTTTAGTTAATCTGT
Source organism: Zootermopsis nevadensis (assembly GCF_977971745.1). NCBI lineage: Eukaryota > Metazoa > Arthropoda > Insecta > Blattodea > Termopsidae > Zootermopsis > Zootermopsis nevadensis. The sequence goes on along the minus strand of NW_028259156.1, from coordinate 6,360,963 downwards.
TTGTGTAATATTTTTCATTATTATTTACTATTATTGTATGTATTATCAGTGTTTGCCTGTTATTGGCTTCTTGCTGTTGGCAGACACTTAAATAAATGAATTGAATTGATATCCTTTTGGTTCCCTGTTGGAACACCTTCTGTTTACATGCGGCTTATTTTTCACAAACCATCATAACAACCTCAAAAAAATGGAACAACTGAAATATAAGCCCGCCATTGGCATGATACCAGATTTCATTCACGAAATGAAGTATATATTTTTAAATAAACATTAAGATTTTTAAGAAAAAACGTATTGTATCGAAACGTGCAATAAAGTGATAAGGTATAATTTACATACCTGATGATAACTTCCAGTCGAAACACGTAGTCTGACAAAGAAATGGGCATTCATTTGTTGTTATTTACCGCCACAATTTCCTATTGTGATTTTTATTGTAAATATCAAGTGTATCAAGTGCTAACCTAGTAGACAGACAGACAGACAGGCGGACGGATGGAGGAAACTGAAGGGCCGAATATGGTTTTCCCAACGTAGGGAAAAGCACGATCAAGTACAGACATACATCGAAAAATGAAAGTACCACTTATACGAGGAGACATGTTGGGTTAATGTAAATAAATAATATTATTATGTTTCTTTTGTGTGTGATGGAAGACAGCTGGTTTACCACAGAGATTTTATAATATGAATTAATTAATAAAGTGCAAAAGCTTCTAGGTAATGTCAGTGGTCGGAACAGCGTAAACGTAACTGTGACTCCCGGCTGGGGCCCATGCATAGCCATTGTAATTGCCATTGGTACATGGCGAAACGAAGTGGTCTTTTTCCGAGCACTGCACACGAAATGAATGGACTTGGTAATGTACATAATGAAAAATATAAAAACAGAATGCCCCCAAAAAACTTATACACAATGCTCATGTATGTGATGATTGTGTGTATAAATTGTTTTTGTTTCCTACCGATAATGAAAGAAAAACAATACACTGTACAGAGGCGCATGTGATAGTTTAATTGTACACTTGACTTGTTATACGCGATTTCTCTTCCGAGTTTTCACATGTTCACGGATTAATTTCAGTATTATCATGGCTACCAATAATGTCCTACATAACAGCAACATCTTAAAGCCTGTCACCCGCATGAAAACTTCTCCAGGCTTATCAGGGAATGTGATTCAGATAAAAAGCTTAGCTTCGCAGAATTCTGGCGTAAGTTTTAACATCGAAATGGCGATTGTTATACTGTTCCCATTTTAGGCGTTTTCAGTATACAGAACGATTTGCAGGAACGCAAATCTACTGTCACTTGTTTGTCGTTAAATGTATTATAGTTACAGCGTTTTAACAACTGTTGAAATAAAGTTGAACATCTTAACTATTTACATCGTACTTAACAGGCATTATAGGTGTCCCAAAAAGATATATACTTTAGCCTAATATCTCGTATAATGATAATTATATATATATATATATATATATATATATATATATATATATATATATATATAAGCAAATCCTTCTGGGACCTTTGTATATACAACATACATCTTTTTGTGTTTAATCGCGATGGACGGAATCTAAATTCGCCACGAATCATTCTGTTAAAGACACAACACAGTTACACATTTTTCAGCAAGTTTTTGCAGACACAGGAAAGGATTATGAGGTAGACCTGTGTCATGTTTTGAGTAAAGATAAGAATTGTTTGAAAATAATTTTATTGTGTGCGGTAGCATCAGATTATTTCATATTCCGAATTACCTGCAACAGCTGCTTTATCGTAACTGATTTTTAACTTTGTTGCACACAAATAGGAATAGTAAAAACAGGGTTTGAGATTGGATGCATCTCATCTTTTCTGGTATATAATTTATTGAATGAACGCAAAGACGAAATTATATCGAAAACCATTAAATAATTTGTAGATGAAGTATACGTACAGACAGACAGACAGAAAGGTGTGTGGCCCCTGATTGTGCGTTCATAAAGGAAATATAACGGATATTTCAGAGAAAAATAAATTGTTCTGTGTGCACTGAAATTTATAATGTTTTGAGAAAAAATAAGAATTAGTTGAAAAGTCATTTTTAAATGTGCTGGAGTCTAATTGATTTTCTGTTCAGAACAGTTTGAACAAGAAACTACTCTGTCGACTTTGATTTTCAGTTTGCCTTAGAATACGTCATTAGAAAGACAGAAGCACTTCGAGAGCTCGAATCAAACATTCCATGCAATTTCATTGTCTCTACCGATACTCCTTTTTTAAAACGTTTGTTGAGTGACGCTGTCAGTAGCTCAGATTATGAATAAGGAACTGCAAACGATGTGGAAGGAAGCGGATGTGGCCCAATTTAAGGCCTCTGACTAGCATTTGGACAGAGGTGGCTGAGAAAAATTCCGACATCCCGAGGTTAGTATAGTCTGGGCCGGGATTTGCACAAGAAACTTTTCGAATACGAAACAGGAGTGCCATTACAACTCATTGTTCCATCGACCTGTTTTTTTCTAACAGCTGAAGTGGCGCTGTATCGAACATGATTATATTGCTTAACGGTACATCTGTGTCATCACGTATGTTAGCGGATAGCGGCAGATGAAGATTTAACTAATCCTTGTTGCATTCGTCATTATTAAACATTATTTCAAAAGGCAAACGCCTGTTTGAGATTATAACGTTTACAAACCGATACTCGTCTGAATAACGTTTGATATAGTTCAACCCCCACCAGAAATAAAAAAGACAGCAGTACTTCACGTTGTTTGATTTTAAAGAAATCGCATTTATTTTGAGAATCTTAGGAAATTTTTAAATGTAGTAGTTATTTTATCCCCTGATGGTGAGGCAGCAATGACCTCTGAAACGTCGGTAAACTTCAATCAAACTACACGGCGTAACAACCCAGAAGACAGCCACATTCCTACTCGCCGTCGTTAGAACATCAAATTCTAATTTGTTAGACGTTTGTGGTGTCGGAAATTCTGTGTTTTCGTTGCATCTAGAAAGATTACCTTCCGTAATCCTGGAGGCTTGTTTCCGTAGACTTATTTGTTCGTAAGCTTCACTGAATTAAAACATTGACGTATTTTCAGCTTTTCACATTGGGAGTCTGACTGCGTTCCACACTTTCGTTGGATGTGAATAGGGGATAGGAGAAAATGTCTAAATGCATTTTGTAGTCTCTGAAGCCATTACATTCATGCAGATAAAAATATTAATTGAAATCAAAAACCGAGCAGCCAACATCGGAAGCACTCTGCAGACTTCGCCGTTTTGGTGAACGAATTGATGTCTCCTATTACGAGACTTAGAAACTAAAAGTAAAATTTTGTCGTACAGAAACAGCGGAGTGATATTTTGGCCAGGAAGTCGCAGGAAGTTTCACTGCCACACTGCAGAACCAGAAGTGAATAGGAATTTTCCAATCGACCGGATTCCCTTGGTACAGAAAGAATCCGGAAGACGTTCTGTGTAACGGTAACTACGTAGGGATGTCATCGCGTTCCTCCCCTGCCGCTCCCGTCTTCGGGACGACTCTGCAAAGTATTTTTTCCCCGCGGTCCTGTTCGCCGTAGTTAGTAAAACGTCAACACGGTCTGCGTCCAAGTGTCTTCTACTTTGCTGAACCAACACATCTGCATATCCTTACACGACAGCTGTCCTCATCAGACTTCGTCTCACACTATCAGTTTATATTTCTCTGCCCGCCGATAGAATTATTTATGGACAGAACTTGATAAGAGGATTCTTACCGTCCTCTTCAACTTCATCTCAAGCTCGGCTTTACAGAAGTATGCAGTTGAGTAAACGTCGTTAAATGAGGAAATCATGGAAGTATATTACTCTGTGTAGTGAATATTGTATGCATCGTCTAGCCCTTTCAGGCCTAAGAGAGAGAAAGGGAGAGTGTAAGGAAGGATAATAAGAGAGTAGAAGCACAGAGAAAATTGATGGGGGAGAATGAGCATCTTGTAGTTAGAAGGTTCCCAGGCAATGCCCGCTCGTCTTTCTGGTCAGGACAGAATCTTCATGAAGACGTTAGTGTGATAAGTAGTGACAGCTTGCTGACAGAGACGGTGGAATTTTGATTTGCTTCTTAATGAATTTTGAAGCTATACTTTGGAAAGTTAAAGTAAGTAATTTAGCGGCCTCCACTGTAATGGCTTAAATTTGGATGAATTTAAATCGGGAGCGCTGCATGAGAAGCATGAAGTGGCATCTTGGAACTTGGGAACCAGCTCAGAATTTGCTTGGAGACAGAGGAAAACTAAGAAAACCTGTGTCGACATGTAGTTTAAATAATATTTAAGAATTCAGTCCGTACCGCGAAGAAAACACAACACTTCACCATTACAAAGATCAAGTGGTTAACGCTGTCTAAGGAAATAATCGCTGTTTACACTCAGAATCGTGAGAAACGCAAAACAAATAGGTTCAAAGGGTTAATAAGATGAAGTGTGTTACAGAATATAAACATGACAGCCGATAAAATGGATCATGCCCACAAGACTGTCTTTGTTAAAGTTTCCCTGCGTTTGGAATGTCATTCCTGGCATCGCTTCAACCTGTCGATATCGGATGTTGACGTTTGAACGCTAGAGGCGGCAGTCGATACAACTGCTTACTGTAAACAAAAGTGCTCTTCGGTAACAGAAATGGCGTGGCTGTTATGAACGACGTTAGATTCCTCCTGCAGGCTCGTCGGATGGCGTCTTGATGCGTCACGAACAGTCAGCTGTTTTTACAGCGCGCACAGAATATATTTAAATGTATGTCAGCAATTTTCTGTGTTTTTCTCAAGACACTGGCAGAAATCGTGAGAAGTTTGTTGATAAATTAACCGTTCATGCTAATATATTTTATTTTTGATACAGCCTATAAGTAAAGTTCTCCTAGTTCCATGCGCTGTCGTTTTCATGTTGTATGGTGGTGCACTCTGTTGATTGTAAGTGAAACCTGGTCACGTTGCAAATCAGTGTGGCTGTCTGCTGTTACGATAGAAGAGAGAGCTTTTGGGAGGTTATGTCAATTAGATTGTATCACTACACAACGTCTGTATTACTATTGTTAAAACCATAAATTCTGTGAAACAGGTATTATGGTATAGAACGGTCAGTAGCAAAAAAAAATTGTATGGTCAAATAATACGATCCAGCGCAAAGACGGAACAATAACCGAAGGTTTGTCTAAGAACAAATAATTTATGAACTTAGAAGTTGTGTAGAATAACATATTTTAGTTTATGAAGACTTTATAAAATCAAGAGGTTAGGAGACATTTTGCATTGTAAATTATATACAGCTCACATTGAACAGTCCGTAATGTAAAAAGAAAGTCAACACCGTCCATTTGGAACGTACACTTCGCTAAAGAGATGCCTGGCGTAGAGTACAGTAGCACTTAGCACACTGCAGCCTAGGAAAAAAGCAGCAGTACCTCCAAACGCCACTGAAATGTTGTCACATACGAATCAGTATCTTATATACAGAGTGTTACAAAAATTACGCAATGGTAGAAAAACTCATAACGAAAATGTGAAAGGAAGAATTGTGTACAGGAAATTTTATATGGCTGTCAAATGGGACACACTGTGGGAGGACCAAAAGTTGTAGGACGTGATGTACAGCTCTGGAATACGAAATTATAACGGTGGACAGTGGTCGGCGGTCAGCTGCTTTACTGCATCGTCGTCCCATGGCAGGAAGACATCAGCAAGGAGATGTAAGTAAAATTAACCTCATGTTTCACTAATACTGTGTTATGTTCGCATTTGATATTTTGTGCTTGAACATGATCCGGAAGCATGTTTTATGGTCAGATGAAGCAACATTCACGCATATTTGATTGTTTTGGCGTAAAATGTCAAAGACGGAAACTCCTGGGTTCGTGTCTTGGTGAATGTTTGGTTTACTGATGTTAATATATTTAAATTCTAAGGGGTTGTGACGATGGTGGATTACACTTACAATTATTCACTATCTGGACTTTTTCCATCGTTCTGCTACCAGGGAGTTAGTTTTAGTTAATTGCAGCTGACTTAATAAAGAAATAATGTTGATCGGCGATTCCAAATTTTCTACAAACCTAGCATGTCGGGTAGCGTGAACAGAATGTCTCTCTTCATCCTAACGGTGGGGCAGTTCGGTACGCACCAAGAAAGCGACGTCCCACCGGTAACAGCTTCCCTGCACCACAGAATTATGTAATCGGCCAAGGCTCCATTCACTTAGTCACATTATTTTTGTGGCGTCGGGTTCTTCGAAACAAAAGACGAATTATTTTGGTCTTACTAGTTACAGAATGTTAAAATGTATGTATTTTGACTACCCTCCAATAGCAAAACGTCTATACCAAATATCACTAAACTTCATTCTGCCGTTCTTTAAATTTTATACGCGTACAGACGGACAAAGCGAACTCACAAGGCACTCTACAGAGATGCTGCTAGAATTAAACCAAAAATATTAAAATACGCTGTAAAAGTATTGAGTCTTTTATGCTACAACGCTGTGAACTTGTAGGTAAGATACCAGCGTTTAAGAGGAACACACTGTCTTCATCCTCAGTTATATTCTAATGCTCTATCATTAATATTTAAGTGGTGCCTACAGATGTCTGAATAGTCTAAACGTCGTTATGTTGATATAATAAAGAGTGCAGTTATGTTGACAGACGTGTAAGTGTTATCAAGTTGAAAATTCGACACAACGTGGATCTAAATTATAAATTTCCTATTAGGAACGGATTATTTGGTTTTATTCTTAAATATGGGCGTGTCTCACGAGCCAAACTGTATATATGTCAGCAAGGCGCACTTTTGAGACTGAATCTTATTAAATAATAATTCTGCCTTCCAAGGAAAAATAACTAGCGACCATGGAAAGAAACATATATCTCAAACACCGTTGGTCTCATAGGTAAATATTAAGCGTCCGCCCCAATTACGCGAAGTTTCACGTAAAGAGTAAAAAGAGGCTTGTTCTTTAAGATTTGTCCCAAATAAATGGCCGCCCCGATTAACCGACGGCACAATTAACCGGAATCTACTGTATTAACGTTAAGACTTTTGAAAGACCATGATAGTCGGGACGAATCTGTTCGTTCCAAGTCCGTCAGAAGTTAATGTTAAGGACGGGGGAGGGTAGCAAATGAGGAAGTGTTTACTGTCAGTACTGAAAACATTAACCTCAGCGGTATTACTTTGTAGCTCACTGTTCTGTTTCATACGTCGGTAATATCTTTGGTTTGCGTAGTACGTGCGTTGGTTCTCTTCTACCACCCCCCCCCAAGGTATGACGTAGGCGAAACGCACGGTTGGGTACCGACTACTGTACATTTGTTTTTAACTGTATACTTGTGTCGATGGTAAAACTTGGTGTGGTATTTTTAAAGCAGCAAGTGTCCTCAGTGTGTTAATTCTGCCATGAGTTATTTCTTTTCTTGACAGTTGAGTCTTAAAAACTATTGCAGGTGATTGCAAAGAGTCGTCAAACAAAGAAACTCATAGGGAATTGTCAGATGTAAAAGAAAGAAAGCCTGAAATTATTACTAAGTTTTATACTTTTCCTCTAGTTATGTTCACAATCGGTAGCTCTAAGAGTTATGCATATTAGTTTTACCTTCTTTATCTTTCTGCATGTAAAAACTCAAGAGCCTCTGAACAGATATTCATAAGATTAGTTATTGGAGAGTTTTATTGAAATGTATCTGCACATTCCAATTTTGTTTGAATGTAGAAAATAACAAAAACTTAACATGACTACTTACGTGTTTCCTGAGTGGAAATTCATGCAGCTTAGAGAAACATTGGGGAATCCTGTGTTATGATATCAACTAACCAACATACCCCTATGCAAAGGTTAATACCCCAAACAGTAGTCTACCAACACTGATGCCATTTGCAAAGTTCACATTCTGCGGTGCAAATAGAATTGTTGTTCTATGCATAAATTTTCTAACTTGTTAATTTCTTGGAGCAGAAAATAGCAATCTTTCGGTATTCTGCATGCATGATCAAGTAGTTCCACCCATAAAAATGTTTGGTGATATCTAAAATATTTCACTCTTCCAGGAGAATATGCTGAGTATACAGCAAAGAATAGTAGAGGGAGATACTGAAATCATAAAAGATTACAGAGAAATCCTTCAAAATATTTTCTGTGGCAATCTGAATGACCATTCTCGGCTCATGTTTGATATGGATAACCATGTAAACAGTGGAGGTAATGAAGAGGAAGATGGACGGTGTTTGACAGAAGAAGACGAAAGTAAATCAGAGTATGAAGATGGAAAGGAAAAACAGGTGAGGGACACAGAAATAAAGGACAAACAAGCAATACAGTTGTTTGCAATTGAGTTGTTACTAAGATGTGTCTTCACATTCCAGTTTTGCTTAAAAGTAGTCAATAACAAATACTTTACATGAATACATACATCCATTTCTGTGGGGAATACTCTTACTGCTGTGCAAACGATGGGGGAATCCACTGTTATGTTATCATTACTCAATTAACATTACCTAAATACTATTCTTAAATGCAGTTTATATTACCCCCTACACAACTGTGCTATTTGCAAATTTTAAATTCTCGTAAACATCAAATATAACATACGCATGGATTTCGTATCATGTTAATTTCTCACAACAGAAAGTAACTGGTACATTATACTTTATATTTGGTGGAATTGTTCCAACATTAAGAGTGCTAAGATTCATTTAAAATATTTCACTCTTCTAGGAGAATATGCTGAATATGCAGCAAGAAGTAATAGATGGAAATACTGAAATCGTAAGGGATTATAGAGAAATCCAGCAAAACAATGACTGCAACAAGTTGAATGACCACTCTCAGTTCATGTTTGATACGGATATCCGTGTAAAGAGTGGAGGTAATGAAGAGGAAAATGGAAATTGTGTGACAGAAGATGATGAAAGTGAATCTGAGAAGGAATACACCGATGATAATCAGGTGAGTGAAACAGAGCAAAGACGAACAACTAGCAACAGAATCTGAGTTCAGAATATAGTGTAACTGAAATTGTATTTGATATGAGGCTGTGACACAGGTTTTGCCATAATTCCATTTTCTCTTGTCAGTATTATTCTGCCACTGATGCATATTGAATCATTTTGCCATCTGGTAGGTGGACAAAGGGCTTGTTAGGGTTTGCAGTTCCACAGAGATGTAATCTCACCCCATTCCATTCTGAACCTGAAGAGAGGTCACTGGAGTTCATTTCTCCATGAAGATAAAATTTTCAGTTCCACATAGGTACTGTGTGATCGAAAAGTCACTTGCCCCATACTAACATTTGTACTGATGTAGCAATTCAATACATTTGGATGGATTAGTAAGTGCACAATATTGCTGCAACTATACAAGTGCTCACACATGTCATATTGTGTTATGAGCTGCTGATGCCAGTCCATCAGTTGTTTTTCAACAAATTCCAGTACGAGAAGCATGCGTTGTTGAACGCTATCTGGTATTTTGTTCCTACTGAACTTTGCAGAATAAGGTTAAAGGTGTACTTCCTGATAATCCTCTGGCAAATAAATTGACAATCTTTCGTCTGCCACACTGTTTCTTTGACAAAATTACTTTTGATCTTGTTGCCCTGAACTACAGTAAAATTCTATCTGTAAATTAATGTAGTTCTTGTTGTAAGTAGTCATGTACTATGTCTTTCCACTCTGTGAAATACTTCGCGAGAAAGACAAATTGTATGGGACAGTAATTGTGAAACTCTAGAAACAGTTTTTCTGTTTTAAATTGATCCTAGCAATAGTAGACAATGCCTGGAATGATCTGCAGAAATAGTTGTGGCACTGTTCAAGTTCTGAATTAGTTGTGGGAATGTGTTTTACTGTTATTTATTTTGTAAATTGTTTGAAAATGAAAGTAATAATTAAGTTTATAGCAGTTAGGAAATAATGCCCCTGCTTCAGTGAAGCTGTATGAAGTATCTGTTCATCCATCTGTTCAACTTTAAAATCTATTAATCAATCTTGTACATGTGGCCTGATAGAGGCAGCAGTTCCAGAAAGGACAGTGGACTTCATTTCTCTATGAAGAAGAATTGTGCAGTCCCACGTGGGTACAGTGTTCGAAAAATCATTGATCCCTTATTAAAATATTTAGTATTGGTTGCTGTTCGGTGTAATCAAACTGGATTAGTAATTACACTATGTTGCTGTTGAAAATGAAAGTAATAATTACTTTTATAGCAATTAAGGAATAACGCACCTGTTTTAGAAAAGCCCTCTTTAAGAGCTGTATGAAGTGTCCGTTAATCCATTTTACCAACATTAAAATGCATGAATCAATCTTGTAAATTTTAATTTATGTTTGGGAAATTGTTATAAATACTCGCATACTCACCAGTCCTGCAGTCCAACTGAGCAACAAAAAACTGTAAATTTCTGAGGTCAGAGCAACTATACCCAAATTCAGTTTGACGCATGTTTGAAAAAATATGCGACCTTAATAATATTCTGATTTAGCAGATTTAAAAAAAAAAGAATGTGATGAACACAGGGAGAAGATAAATAAATTACAGTAAAGTGATAGTTCTGCTAGTATGGTTATAGACACATTTACTAGTAGTACTGGAATGTGTCTAGAATTTCAATGAAAGACTCGTGAAGTGCATCATGTGAGCTTCATGTTTTCTCAATATATCATTCCTTAAGGACAACTCTGCTGTCACTGATGCCATCTGCATTTTTCACATTCTGGCAAAGCACAGAATTGTAATACTATTTATACATTTCCTAACTTGTTAGCTTCATGGAACAGAAAAAACTGTAGTACTATTATCTACACTTTCTGAAATAGTTCCTCCCATAAGTCTTTGGTAATATTTAAAATATTTCACTCTTTCAGGAGAATACGCTGCGTTTAATGGGAAAAATTATAGAGACACAGGATGAAATTGGCAGCGATGACAGAGAAAGGAAGGTAATAATTACTTTTATAGTAATTTAGAAATAATGCCTCTGGTTTAGAAAAGCCTTCTTTGACCATTTGCGGTTCCTTTTAAATACCACTATGGCTCTTTTCTGGTCTATTTAAATACCACAAACTGTATAAATTCAACTACTATTATGAACAGGTTTGATTTTCTTTTATAACTTGCATAAAACAGAAGAAACTTTGCTAAATATGGTGAAAATATGTTCTGAGAGGATGACAGTTTTGTTTGAATACTGACCGTGTGAAATATTTTTCGCGAACTGTACCACTGTCCCTATTGAGATGTGTAATAAGTGTTGCCTTTCTGCTTGCTGTCATTCAGTAGAGAATAAAGCAAGTCCAAGTCAATAGACATGACTTTGGCGACATCTAAACATCTCTTATTGCATGCAGATATACGATGTATAAGCATTGGATTTCATAATCTCAGAACTGTGCTTCCTGTCGCACCGATTATGTTCAGAAGATCAAGACCAGTTCAGCACCATAAAAGTGTAAACGATGAAGTCACTACACATGAAGAATGCTTGATAAGAAGACGAATGAATATGCATATGTCAGTGGTGGATTGCTGTATGCGTCAAAGATAATTAAAAAAATATAATTTCCTACTAGGAAGAAGGGATATTTGTTTATAACTTGATCAGATATAAAATACTTCTATTCTAAGTAAATATGACAGCAACACACCCGATGGTATTCCTTCACTATAAGATGTATGGCAAAACACTTGGTGTGGAGTCCTGGCTTCTTTGGACACATGTCAGAATAAGATGACATTTCTCCGCTGCCTTCTTTCACTATTATAAGGTACACACAGTCTTACAAGGAAAACTATGATTGAATTAGTGCAAAGAAGAAGGCTTGAATGACAACGTAAAAAATTCGTAAAATATGTGGCGGACTCAGTCCGACATCAGACCGGAACTCCGATTTTTAAATGTCAGACCTGCAAATTTTATCTGCATGGAGAAATGAACTCCAGTGACCTCTTTTCAGGTTCAGAATGGAATGGGGTGAGATTACATCTCTGTGGAACTGCAAACCCTAACAAGCCCTTTGTCCACCTACCAGATGGCAAAATGATTCAAAATGCATCAGTGGCAGAATAATACTGACAAGGGTAAAATGGAATTATGGCAAAACCTGTGTCACAGCCTCATATCAAATACAATTTCAGTTACACTATATTCTGAACTCAGATTCTGTTGCCAGTTGTTCGTCTTTGCTCTGTTTCACTCACCTGATTACCATCGGTGTATTCCTTCTCAGATTCACTTTCATCATCTTCTGTCACACAATTTCCATTTTCCTCTTCATTACCTCCACTCTTTACACGGATATCCGTATCAAACATGAACTGAGAGTGGTCATTCAACTTGTTGCAGTCATTGTTTTGCTGGATTTCTCTATAATCCCTTACGATTTCAGTATTTCCATCTATTACTTCTTGCTGCATATTCAGCATATTCTCCTAGAAGAGTGAAATATTTTAAATGAATCTTAGCACTCTTAATGTTGGAACAATTCCACCAAATATAAAGTATAATGTACCAGTTACTTTCTGTTGTGAGAAATTAACATGAACCGAAATCCATGCGTATGTTATATTTGATGTTTACGAGAATTTAAAATTTGCAAATAGCACAGTTGTGTAGGGGGTAATATAAACTGCATTTAAGAATAGTATTTAGGTAATGTTAATTGAGTAATGATAACATAACAGTGGATTCCCCCATCGTTTGCACAGCAGTAAGAGTATTCCCCACAGAAATGGATGTATGTATTCATGTAAAGTATTTGTTATTGACTACTTTTAAGCAAAACTGGAATGTGAAGACACATCTTAGTAACAACTCAATTGCAAACAACTGTATTGCTTGTTTGTCCTTTATTTCTGTGTCCCTCACCTGTTTTTCCTTTCCATCTTCATACTCTGATTTACTTTCGTCTTCTTCTGTCAAACACCGTCCATCTTCCTCTTCATTACCTCCACTGTTTACATGGTTATCCATATCAAACATGAGCCGAGAATGGTCATTCAGATTGCCACAGAAAATATTTTGAAGGATTTCTCTGTAATCTTTTATGATTTCAGTATCTCCCTCTACTATTCTTTGCTGTATACTCAGCATATTCTCCTGGAAGAGTGAAATATTTTAGATATCACCAAACATTTTTATGGGTGGAACTACTTGATCATGCATGCAGAATACCGAAAGATTGCTATTTTCTGCTCCAAGAAATTAACAAGTTAGAAAATTTATGCATAGAACAACAATTCTATTTTCACCGCAGAATGTGAACTTTGCAAATGGCATCAGTGTTGGTAGACTACTGTTTGGGGTATTAACCTTTGCATAGGGGTATGTTGGTTAGTTGATATCATAACACAGGATTCCCCAATGTTTCTCTAAGCTGCGTGAATTTCCACTCAGGAAACACGTAAGTAGTCATGTTAAGTTTTTGTTATTTTCTACATTCAAACAAAATTGAAATTTGCAGATACATTTCAATAAAACTCTCCAATAACTAATCTTATGAATATCTGTTCAGAGGCTCTTGAGTTTTTACATGCAGAAAGATAAAGAAGGTAAAACTAATAGGCATAACTCTTAGAGCTACCAATTGTGAACATAACCAGAGGAAAAGTATAAAACTTAGTAATAATATCAGGCTTTCTTTCTTTTACATCTGACCATTCCCTATGTGTTCCTTGGTTTGACGACTCTTTCCAATCACCTGCAATAGTTTTTAAGACACAACTGTCAAGAAAAGAAATAACTCATGGCAGAATTAACACACTGAGAGGTATATGGCAATGAGTAAGCTTGATCACTGTTAAATAAGCACACACATAAATATGCATAAACTGAGTGGAATTCAAACCCATGAAAGTAGCCTTCACTCCAGCCTAAATCTGACAACTCTTTGGCAATTACTGGCCACGGCTCATTCCCTTCTATTACCAAATGGCCTTTAAGAAACAGACTACAAGGAACTAGCTACTGTCATCAATGCACATTCAGCTCACAGTGGCCTCTTATAAAAACAGCACTGTATCTAACAAAAGATTGTTGAAAGATGGCTGGCTTCTGGCTTTGAAGTCCTTGTAGTCTGGTAGTAGTAAATTACTTCTGAGAGGTCCTTGTTGCTTCCATCATTAATTACCATGATGATTTAGGAAGCAAGGACCTCAGATACGTTGGTAAACTTCTTCCAGACTACACATGCTCATAACTCAGAAGACAGCTAAACTTTGTACTTATACCTGTTAGAACCCCAAATCCTACTGATAAATCAAATAGCTCACAGCTTCTGCTTGATTAATCCATTACACCATTACTGCATACTGTCATCAGTGCACATTCAGCCAACAATGGCCCCTTATAAAAACAGCACTGTATCTAACAAAAGATATTTCATTCCATGTAAAAATTACTACCCATGACATGTAGTGACAGAATTCCTAAAACAGTTCTTGAAAATTCACAATTTTTCAACTATGACAGTTCTGTAAAAAATAACACCGGTGTCATTATCACTAGGAGTGAGTTATAAGTCATTTATGTTATAGTATGGACATCGTAGCCAGCAAGGGTTCTACACATACCAAGTTCTGATTTACTGTTCGTTTGTCTTTAAGTGCCGACTTCCGTAATTCGATGCGATGTCTCATGTCATCCATTTCCTTCTTTTTGACCTAAGTCTAGGAACAGAAGAAATCAACATTTTCACATGTGTGTCACTATACTCTGACATGACTTATAAGATCTTAATTAAATTTGATATTTACAGTACTTTCAAACATAAGGACATGTACACATTGCTCTATTCATTTGATTCTGTTGCAAGTGAATTAAATTTGATGAAATTTGGTATTTGGTAACTAAAACCTATATGATAATGATATCAAGGATGTTCTAGCCAGTGAGTACGAGGTGAATTTGATGCTTTGAGAGAAGAGGTTCCAGACTTCAGATAGCACAAAACACTTTTTGGATATTTGCATCACACTTTGAAGTAGATTTTGAAGCAGTGTCAAGAAATGTTCAAGTAGAGCTCAGAGAATTGCAAAGCATGGAAGAAATGAAATTAAAATTCCTGAATATATCTCTTCTGAAATTTTACAAACTCTTCCTAAAAATAATCTAAGTTCTGTAAATGTAACTGAATTATTTGTATGATCCTACATTTGTGACCAACTGTTTTAAAGAACAATGCATTCTAAATAAACGTTACGGAGAAAAGACAAGGACAAACACGTTGATGTGAATAAACTACTGCCCCCTCTAATATCGGAGTGGATATTTCTGACCTGGTGAACCACAAGCAGTACCAAATATCGCATTAAAGGTCAGCAGTTCAAAACTGCCCACACTCCATATAAAATTACATTACACTCATGACATGTTTCTGTATTCTCCATTTCCTCATAAATTTGAATCCAAGATCTGTCTGCGACTGAAACTGAGGGGCATGTTGGTTGATATTATAATGTTAAAGTCTCTTCTTTTTCCTGAGGATTAACATTTCTTTTGACTGTTACAATCAATTCTATCTAATGTTTTTATAATTATATTAATGTATTTGAAAGGCTAGAATTTTGAATGGGTCACATAGTCAAAGCAAAACTAAATAAATAAATGGTGAATGTCATCATT
Source organism: Zootermopsis nevadensis (assembly GCF_977971745.1). Taxonomy (NCBI): domain Eukaryota; kingdom Metazoa; phylum Arthropoda; class Insecta; order Blattodea; family Termopsidae; genus Zootermopsis; species Zootermopsis nevadensis. The sequence goes on along the minus strand of NW_028259156.1, from coordinate 6,345,317 downwards.
ATTCAGTACTCAAGAACACATCCCTTGTGTCTAAAGAAGTATTGGTATAAATGTCACAGTTATTTCACTGCAAATGACATAATTATATTTAGTACATAATTGGCTAGTAAAGCATATTTTGACAGCAATGAGCATCTAATTTCTCAATATGGCCCTCACTTTGAAAAGTTTGTACATCCCTGCAGTAAGGGATCCAAACTTACCAACTCCTCCTCGACAGAAGGGTCATCCCCTTCGAACCTCTCTCCTAGGTCATCTTCTTTGCCACCTACACAAAGAATACAGAAATTCGTGATCAATTTATGAAGCTTCGTGTATCAGAAACACAGGAGTGACAAATAAAATTCAGCGTATGAGTGATTACGGTGCCACGTATTAAAGAAAATACTTAAGGGGGAAAATTCTATTAGAGTCGCGTAACTATCGAAATTTATGCAACGAAGCTGACAGCTAGAAACTGATCTTGAACCAAATTAACGACTCTTGGAATGCCCTCTGTCTGATCCCTGCCAGGGCTAACAATAAGTCGATTTCATCGTAATTTTCCCGCGCTTTCTTGAAGACCAACTTCCTTGCCAGCGTCTGTGCGTTTCTTTGACATTTATGGTTTCGCCCAAAGAATAACAAAATTGAACAGGCCTGATTTTCGTATTTCCTTAAATAAACCACAGTTCACGAAAACAAGTGAACATGTTATCAGGACGGACGGACAGATATGTCCATCCAGTCATGTGCTGTTTTCCATCAGTTCTTCTGAACAAGGCATCATGACGGCGTACTTATAATGCTTTAGGCTGGCGGACATTCACAGCAGAACCCCACAACATTTCGGTAACAAAATTACATCACTCTGCTCAAAATGGATGAATTTTAGAACGACTTATAATAAATACGCCGTTACAACATAGAAAGGCCCGTGTCTACATTTTCATCGCAGTGGGATCATTATATTTCATAAACTTGCGATATTGCTCAGACTGTATTACAATAAGCCAGTCCACGGTCACCTCGCCATCCGCTGTGAAAGTTAGGTTAGCTTCTTTAAACGTCTCTGGCGTCGGAATTTTATTACATATTTCCTTATTCCGGACTTTATTCACGTCAGGTTGGAAGTTTATTTATTTCCAGAAACACAAACTTCCGAAGGATGAATCTTACCTCGTGTTCAGGTATAAAGGGGCACATCCACGCTGTTCAGTGCTGAAGGGTTGAAGCTGAACAAAATCCGACTGGTCCAAGTTCAGAAATCGAACGAGGAAGTGAGGATCTTAGGTCCGTCTAATTCTTACATTAACCCCATAGACCTCCAGTTTCCTTAATTAAAGTGATCTTCAGAAATATTTTTCACGTAGAAAGTAAGTATTTTGTTTAATATAAATTCACTTTATGCCCAATTATTATCTACAAAGACTCTTTCTATATTACTAAATGTTATTTCAATTTGAAGTAGCCACAGAAATGTGCGGTTTAGATGGTAGAATTTACTTAGCGATTAAAACAACACACTGGCCAGTGTGTCGGCGGTACAAACGTTTACGAGGCTATTCACGAACATGAAAATACCACAGGCCTGATTCTTTAACTGAGGACCAGAAACGTAGATCTGTCGTAAAACCCAGAGCTGAAAGTGACCAGTAACGCAACGTGGCTTTGTTAAGTTTCCGTTTGCTCGTAAATTGGACAGGCGGCTCTAAAGAGAGAACTACTTTGCTATGGTTCCATTGCTCTTAATGTTACAATTGTGTGCATGGCTTCGGTATGATATATAACAGGGAGATTTAATTTTAAACACACAGAAAGAATTTCTGTCGGCTGCTTTAAATATTTAAGCTTCACATTTATAATGTAAACTTTCATCACGAAGAAAATTACATTTTATGAGACATTCCCTCCAGTCCACCGTTTCTCAACCTATGCCTCGCGTACCACTCACTGGTGGTACGCGAACTAAGTAAGAAAATCAGAAGATAATATCAACATAAATAAGTTTTCCCAGAACGCATTTCAACGGTGGTACATTTAATGTGTTAAATTAGAATTTGGGGTACGCCAGCGAAAAAGGGTGAGAACCCCTGATCTAGTGTGCAAGGCTCCGTGTGTTTGTCGACGAGGAAAATCGCAAGAATGTGACTGTGTATTACAAGAAGTTTGTGAGACGAAGAAAGAAGGAAGAAATGCGGGAATGGCAGTCGAGTTGAATTTTGCTCTCTTACATACGCTGGATAAAACAAACGAAGTTGATTGTGTAAATCGATGTCAAATCTAAGCCGTCTTTAGTTTTTGAATCACAGAGCTATTTTTGGTATGCTAATAGAGCGCGTTTGGCAGACCGCGTATAATCGAATTTACTGCGTTCGGCAGATAATTTGTTCCCAATCGCTCTTTCGCGTATAATCAAACCCGTGTTGAAGGAGGTTTACTGCTCAAAGACACGGAACATGGTTTTCGTAAAAGATTAAATCTCCCCGTGTTTAAATGAGGCCGTACGAACATCCGGTATGATGTTTTGCATGTAACATAGATTCAGGAAAAGTTTCATGGAATAAAGATAGAGATGAGAATCGCAAAATGAGAAGTTCGTCCTGCTACTAGAGCAACCAAATCAAAGACGACGAAAATGTATTTTGCAAGGAAATGCACACGTAATTTTAATGGGAAAAGCGAAGAAAAGGCAAGTCTACTACACGACTTAACGCGTTTTAAGTAACTTAAGAATATAAATAATTTCCTTTAAACGACGCTTTAGGTAATGGTTGATTCATTATAATGCAATTACAATCAACAGCGCCCACGGTCTGGGGTAACCGGGAGGGGCAGAAGACAGACTGACGATTAGATAAAAACTCCGCCGGCCTCTGTTTTGCGCTGACCTTGTAACACCGCGCACAGTGGGATTTCTACTGTTTTAAGTTCTGCTTTTCTTAACTTTTCCTGGTATCGCTATCTTGTAAAGAGGGGACAGTTCAAACAAAAGTTAGGCCCACAAAACTCGGGGGATTATGGTTAAAAATGGTGATAACGTACACGGGATTTGAATCCGTGACCCTGGCGTCTGGTGGACGTCCAGTGGTACCAAATATTCTGCTCTTTGTGAGAATTATTTATATTCATCTGTTTCTTGACGGATAAAGTAATTTTATGGGAAGTGGCGAAAAGCCGACGACTAGTATTGCCCTGTTATCTATTCCTAGGTCTTCCAGGTTATCCTTTTGGAATTACCCAAAGAAGATGCGCCCATACGACATTCTCCGCAGCTTCCCGGTTCCTTTATCTTTTAGGTACAAGTTTAATACACAGCACTCTCGTTTCACACACGAACCTCAAAGTGCCGCAAACCACATTCTTTCCTTTAGTGACAGAACTAAATTTCCTTACGCGGAGTGAGCACGAAAAAACGAATTACATTCAATGAACTGTCTTCAAACTTGTCGCCATTAGAACCTGAAACCTTGCCAAATAGCTTTTGTTGTATCGAAAATGGTCCAAATGTAATAATGTAAATGCAGACGAAGCGAGGGTTCTGGTACATGTTACATTATAATCTCTCGTGTGTAAGTTATGTGGCGCAAAACAAACACAACAAGGCCTCGTGCAGTAAGGTGGTTTCGTTACGGTCCGCTTGTTTCCACTTGGCGCTGCAACGAGTAGCGTGTGTACTCGCCCGAATAATTAAAGTATAATTTATGCATCGCACGCGAAAATCCTCCCTCGCAGAGCATTGCTGCAGATCATGGTCCAGCGTTAAAGTTTGATGCGGTGATAATCCATTATCTCCGGATGGGGGGGGGGTGGGGGAGGACATGGCGGGTCAACGTGTAGACATCTTGATGAGTGTTGTAAGACGGATGTAGGATTACTAGGGCCAGACCCAGAGTAAACAGCGTTTAATTTAGGCAATTAATCCTTTAAATACGAAGATTGTATGATCAATCGGTACGTACCGCAAAGAAAACACAACATTTACACATCAGAATACCGCCTTTTATGGTGTTTACGGAAATAAGAGATTTACCAACGACAATAGTATGCATACCATACCGAAATCTCTGATTCTTGAAGTGGATGGTACATATACTTACCACCAACCTTTAAAGTGTTATAAAAACTTAGAGGCGTGTCCTTTCTGTGGCAGGAAGCATTCTTATTTAGCGGGTGCAAATCCCGTCTACAGGATGGACGTCTGTGTTTTTCGACACTCACAAACATTACATTCATCATAAATTATGCCATAGATTGGCATTCACTGAAGATAAAATATTCGACGTCTGAGAAATCACAAGAAGAGACTGATTGGACCAAGACAGAGAAATGTCACTACTGAGAACTCAAAGAACATTAGATGAAAAGAACAAATTGGAAAGTACATCCTAGGCCCAAAAATCTTCCGTCTATTAAAAAAATGAGTACCTTAATTCATTGAAACGAGAAGCCACGCTTCATACAATAAAAGGCAAAACGTAGTTTTACAAATGAATCTACGGAATGCAACAGAAAGCGCGAAGACTAAATATGAAAAGGAACTTGGGATATCGAGAAAACATAAAGCAAATTGTAGATTCACTACAGAATATTAAGACGGAATTTATGGATGACAATACAGTGGTAAGGAATAAAGGAAAGTATTGCTTTACTTTCTAAACTTTCTCTTCATTAGACTTAAATTCAGAATCTCAGAGATCGCCGCATTCAAGCGGATAAGAGACACGGATTGTTTGAAAAATTACAGGTTAAAACGAACATACGAAGAGAAGTGAAGACTTTGAGGACTGAAATGTTTAATGAACTCTACGGACACTCCCCGACTAATTGGCGCATTGCGGGATAGCTTTAAGTTTTTAGTTTACATCAAAATTTATAGAGAAACTCAGTAAAGACGAGCATTTTCTTCCCACCAGCTTGTCAGAAAAATTCTATGTTCACCTTAAGAAGTGTTCAACTGCATTGGCCTGTAATTAATCTCAAACCCATTAAACATCGGATGTGAAATGTTTAAGCACGTCACATTAAAACATCTCAAAATCGGAAGTGGTCCAGCGAACACCACCCTTCCTTCCGTGCGTCTAATTCTTATTCTTGACTTTACCTCTTTAAGCTCACAGTTATTTTTTAACAAGTTCGATTCCTTACGGATTTCGTACGGTTTCTTTGAACGAGGGATCGATCCATTGCAACACCTAGACATAAACGCGCTGACTTCCGTCCAATGCCAAACGATATTTCCAGTCCGCTGCCTTAGTGTTCTAGCCGGAAAACGTTGAGCCACGGACTTTCATTGTTACCTCTTTAAAGTTATTCGACCAGTAAATTTTAATCTTATGGCTTAAAACTTTATCGGTGAGTGAGTTTAACTCATGTCCTTTGAAGCGGTTTCAATTCGAGAGATTATTCTAATCCCGCTAAATATAATTGGTCCGTCATTTTAAACTTATCGCAATAAATTATTTAGAAAAATGACTTTGGGTTTCAATTTATCGATGTTAGTCGATTAGAGAGTTACATTCTTGTCTGACCAAGACTAATCGGCCCGTGCGATTAATCGAATTAAAAGATATCAAACCGACTCAAGAATTTTCATTTAACATCTTATCACATCTTTAACTACCAGTGACTTTCATTATTCTCTCGATGAATTCAATCGACCAATGGGTTTCATTCTGGAGTAACGCGGATGTTTTTATGTCACGTGGCCCATAGCATTCAAATTAAACACACGAGAGAACTGTCAATCCGAATCGCCGGTCTACTGGCCAGTTATGTCGTAGGTATGTGCAGGGAGATACCAACGTTTCGGAGGAACACGTTGCTACCATCTTCACGGCTGTACGTTCCTCTGCCTACACATCCACACGTCTGAAAACCAACATAAACCTTCTTTACCGCAGAACCCGGCAGCCAATCAGAACCGCCAGATTTTGTACATTCCACTTAAATATTCTTCGCATTGTGATATGCACGATACAGACGTCCTCTACGAGATGCGCAGACAATGTCATGTCTGTACTCCACGTTGAATAAAACTTTATGATAGTGGACCGGACAGAGTAGCTAAATCGACGGAGCCGAAATCTTAAGATGTCGCTGACATTCCCAACGCATTCCAAGTCTCTTATGTAGCCGGGAGATTTATTATCTCGTTCACAAGAGCTGGTCCGTATCCCGAGTCAAATAAATCTTATTCACACACTCAGACCCAATTTATTTCAAGCAAATTTTAATAGATTCCTCACACCAACGCCTAAGACCAAGCGATTTTTCCCCTCCAGTTTGACGAAAACGTGTCCCACGTCCCTCTGCGTGCTACATACTCAATCCACCTTGTCATGTTTAATTTTATCAACATGCAAATCGTCATTATGCAATTTTTTCCAGTCTTTACATATTTCTTAGTTAAAGAAGCCAACATTTTCTACCCCCGACTGAGGTTGAACGGAGCGTACGACAAAATTCCATATGTGTCTGAGAATTTGCCGCGCCACCAGTAAGGTCCCAAAGTCTCAATTTGTACGAATGTCGAATTGTGGATTAATACAATTCACTGCTTCGAACGTGAAAATGTTAATATCAACTGAACTGCAGGAGTTTCGTGTCTGGAAATATCAAACAGCATAAAAATATATATTAGCAGCTGAGAGACCGAAGGACAAACTATGACTCCGTGCCTGGTACCACATCGCTAAGGGTCTGTCGAATATCCAGTATCAGTCGGATCGAACCAACGTCGGCGCTGGGGTTGCCGACAACCAAAGCTTAAATTAACCCGATCTGTCTATAAACTCCAGATTTGTTTGAATACTTTACAAATAATTTACCTGTACCAGGTACTGAAAACCAAGATCTCAGTATCGTTATCACGAAAGCCAGTTACTGGACCCTACAAAATTGTCATTAACATAACTATTAGCCCTTACAGTCTTCATGTCAGACTTTGCCATAACAAATCTGTATCGTTTTCTAAGTTCTATGCAAATGTGGGATCCAACAACAGCATTCCGAGGTGAAGGGTCCAGCTGTTACGTAGCCTCTAGAGTCTAGACCTCGAAGCAGAATTGCACATCTTTGAATAATTACGCGTACAGATTTTTAGGTGCAGATAATGTTAATCGATATCCGTTTTACTTACGACAAGACGAAGTAGCGATTAGTGGACCAGACTTAAAAATGTTGTGTCTATCTCTTACTGATTAGCTCTCACTCGTAGACGTGCGTTTCTGCACGTTACAAAATGTTAACAGATTATTAGTGCCACGAGATAAATAAGACGCAACGAACGGATAAATGTATTTGCGCCTGCGCAAACGAACACAGAGAGCCGGACCAACAATGTTCAGCAAGGGAAAGAAACCACCCAGATTTACACTGCAGTTTCTTCTGGTAATCCAAACTAAAAAATACAAACCAATCTAAATCCAAACAAAGTATGTTCATGTTTTGGCGCCATTTTGGGCGAAGGCAGCGTGCTCTGTGGCGCTAGTATGCCGCGAACTTCGCGTTTTAGAAAGTTCTCCCAGAAAACTCTTGAAAAACCAACGAAAATTTCAGAGGGTGATGAAGACTATAAATATGGGCTCAGGTGTATAGCCGCCGCTGTGTGAAAGTCACAGCAAGACCCAACACGGAGTGAATAAAGCAAATGACGCGCATGCGCAAACAGAACCAGAGCCCTGAACTGTGAATTACGACCAAAAAAATTTAAAACATGGCAACCAAACCCAACACTTGTAGTTCACAATTTATGAAAATCATACGACATCTGCGTTTGATGCAAAACCATCGTCACAGCCAAACAAATCCACATTCATTTATTATCTTCGAAATTAAATGCGCTGTGACGGACTGACAAGACCACTACTTACGTCTTTGTAGCGTTCACCCCGAGTAAGTGAAGCATCGAAACAAAGCATTGTACCACGTCTCCTTAGGGTACATAACACACGTAATTATCAGTTTGTGCATGTGATAATCTGAAAGCGAGAGTATAAAATTTAATAAACTAAATTTCTCATAAGATATAAGTTAAGTTAACTTAAATATTTCCTCCTTCCGTCTGAATTCTGAATTAATTATTGAAGATTAGTCTGGAATACATAGTACGGCGACATTTTCAACGTTATTATCACATAATTAAGGCAAAATTAAACGCAATGAAACTCGCACGTAGTTGAGAACAGACAGACAGAACGCACTGTGCCGCTGGAGAAGGAGGCGCGTCTTAAAACTGTCTCCAGAGCATCTTCATGTCGTAAATACTGCAAATACCCCCTCTGCTTCATACAGCACCGTCTCGACATATATATTACAGGGCGGTGATGTCACAGAAGCTTCTTACACTTGGGTTTTAAATCGCGCGATAAACTTCCAGACATCTTGTTCAGTGTCCCGAGCAACATAAAAACTTTCTGCATGTATCACTGACTTCACGTGTCAACTTTCCGTACGGAAACTCAGATCTGATTTCCGCACGCTACTAACCTGTGACGCCAATCGGATTCGGGAATTTTGACACGCATTTAGTGTGAGACAGAGCACACAAATCAGCGCGGGCAGACGAAGGGGCGAGATGCAACAAGCGTCGCGTTGACTTAGGTCAGTCGGTCGAGCAGAGAATCTCTAAGGTGCATACCAGAATGCCGCGCTTGTGTTGGGTGTGTTGCCCGTCGGGGGCAGAGGACGTTTTTCCTCAAGCCTCGGCGTCCAGACCGGCTCTGGGGCCCACCCAGGGAAAGGGGGACAAAATTGAAATTAATGGCTTCCCGTAACGCGTGACCAGGTTCTATCGCAAAACACATGGTGGACATCAAACACCCTGGTAAAACTGAACAAAGGACTAACGTCGTTGCGAAGGTTATACATGCACGTTCCAGTCGTGATAACGATAAATATTTCCAACGCAGATGTTGTTTTCATACAGACGCTAATTTGAAGTGTGCAGCTGTCAAAAAATTTCACGTGGGACACAGACGAATGACAAGTTAAAATGGACATTGTACCCAGGTGATTTACAAGCCTCGCGTTGATGCGCCAAACGTTAGAAAAATGAAGCCGATAGGTCTAGCGGTGGGCACGCTGCTGGTTGCTTCTTCCTTCTCTACCTCTCGTAAAGGCTTTGTATTTTGCTGTTTATAGAATGTATTTTAGGAAACCGGGTATGTTTGGGCGCCAGTGGATGATTAAATGCACAAAGTGATTGTTACAGCTGTCTTAGTCGGTTCAACTTGACAGGCTGCCTCTGTACATGTTAAAGGATGAATAAACAATGACACGGAAAACTTACTGAGATTAAATGACAAAAAATGTGCCTTAATTGCAGATATATTGTCGGTTTATCAGCGCCTACAAAATAATCACTAACAATGGTCTTTTGACCAACTGAAATTACTTGCAACAATGTCAAAGTCCAAACGAATGGGAGCCTTAAAAGACTCATCTGAGTTTAACGAAGGACCCTCGATTTTCAAAAACAAAGATCACGTCATATAATTTTATTATTTGTGATTGTTCGCCTAATTCTAAAATAAGACTCCAAAAATTTGTGACAAGTGTTCTGATTGGTGGGCGCCCTAACCTATTAATACGATAGCCCTGTCATTTATTGGAATTTCACTTAATTACGTTCCACGTCTGGAAACAATAAATTTTTAAAAGCCTTACCACATTTTACTTTTACTCCATTGACTTAATATGCAATAAACGTTATTGTTATATTGTTAACAATGGAAAGGCAACAATTACATTTAAAATGCTGCTCGAAATGGACCTGCCATCGCAACCTCCACTACCAGTAGGTGTTACCCACACGTGTTAGCCTTAAACAGACTCAACTTACTCACAAAGCATTGCATAAGAACAGAATAAATCTTGCATCTAAATTGACTGAATTAAACTTTTATAAATTATTATAAAACACTAAAAATATACTTGAAATAATTATGCTGATATTAATAAATAACGGACCAATTAATAAATTAAATTAATGTTGAAACTCTAAACAATTCGTGCGTGCTATGGGTTCACGATTACAGTTCATTTCAGTAGGTGTATATACGAAAAAGAGAATGTGTAATTATTATTTGTAAATTACACTCGGCCCAGTAACGTTAGTTAACGAGCGAAAATTTTTTTGTCAAACCATCAATCTACCGGACTGCGTGTGTTACACAGGCAAACAGTAATTACACAGTCTGTTTCAAATCTACATATTTCGGCGTCCATTTCAAAACTCCCCTTGGTATGACTTCCACACGGAAATATGAAACATACAGTTGAATGACATACAACTTCACAGATTAAATTAGTGTTTGTGTGAATGCGATATATGCATTAAAACACACACTCACATGAGAATATCACGGATGGAAACCGTAAATTTGACCTTCGCATCAAAGTAACTTTCCACCAGCGAATATAATTATCGAAACGAATCATGTATCGTTTCATCGTGGAATCTACATACATGTCTCGGAATGTTATTAACATTAATTTGTGTTCTTTCTTCAAATTAAGCGGCCATTTTGGGTTTTGGGATTCAGAGGCGTCAGGAAGAAACAACTTAAGTCTTGGGAGGAACAAAATAGAGTTGTCTCTGAGGTATGAGATTGTAAAACGTCTTATGAAAGTGTTAACTATTCGGTTTGTATCTTGTTCTCTGCGTCCTTCCCATATTTCGGGTGTATGGACATCCTCGCTTCTTACACGTATCGCAGAATCTTTACAGATCTTAAATGTGTAGATGGATCCTGTGTGTTCACTCTTCCTGTGATTTATACAACATCCTTTCCAATTAGAAGTGGTGGGGGTCACAAACCTTCTCTACCTTCTCAGTAAAACCGAAATTCATGTCGCAGGACACGTAGGTGTTACCCTTGACAACGAACTTATATGACTGATGCGATCAGACACATATTCAGCATTTCAGAAACACACTTAACATTTTTTCGTATTCGCTGCACCAATTTTTTGACAACAGATTCAAATTTCCCTTCTCAATCTTGCTGTTTTTAGTGTAAACTTGGGACAAACAAACTGCAGTTCCATTACCAAACCCCATTTCCCACGTGTTCATACCAGAATCACGTGATGCATTTACCTTGGTCTCCAAACGGATGCCTGTCTGATGCCTTCCCTGTGTTTCTGTGTGAATTATGCATTGCATAATTTATATGAGTAATGTAACACAAGCAGGATGTATGCCCTTTTTATCCAATCCACAATATTTTGGAGACATAAAAAATAGTAAGCTTTTTACTTAATCTTAATTTTAAGATTCCTTTTCTGGACAAATCTCAATGCCTGGCTATTTTATCCACATTCCTTACACCCTGAATAACACACAAGGGAAAAAAATCAAAGACCGTGCCGAGAGCAGTGCTGCCATCTATCTGTCACGTATGAAACTGAGGGACATTCGTGTTTCAGAAGTAACACGAATTTGGGGGCCACACGACACTTGAAGACTGTGTACTCACACACTTAACGTGCATAGCTTTAAAAACTATTCAGTGTTCTGAATTAACATGTGCACAGATTAAAATATCAGTTCTAAATACGAAGACATCATTTGTCTTCGCCTTCCACGAATTCAGAAGCCTGGAGACCAACTGTCAAAAGGACCTCCTGGAAGGGCGTCTCCGTGAAATGAATCATTTAGCGGAATCTATTCTAACAGTTACATAGAATCCAGATCTGAACAGCCCACGTATATGAAAACCAATTTGATATTAACATTTAATCAAAATACGCAAACTCGTGGGATTTGAGCCGAGTGTCGAAGTTAGTGCAGTCTGGTAACAAACACTTTTTAAGTTGCCTTTCATTAGGTTTAACATGTCCCACTGCAAAGTACGAAACGCAACTTAATGGTCATGGCAGTATGGATCCATGCTTATGACTTACCTGAATATCAATAAGAAGGTTAAAATGTTATTGCTTAGACCAGGAAAAGAGAAATAAAAGCTGTCACGAACTATGTCTGTCTGTCTGTCGTGTCTAATTAAATTAAAATAAATTAAGTATCTGGTCACAGCGATTCAAATCAGTGTTTGGATAAAACATGTACGTGCGTAATCATTTTTTTCATATTCATATTATTAGCTGAATTAAAAAATCTGTTTACTTTTATTTTTAACTGCACAAATCAATACAATTATACACATTTTAATAATATCCAGGTGAAATTTACTACCACGCTATTGAGTTGCGCTTGTTATACACTCCGATGTTTATTTGTATTCAAGGGGCGCGGTTTGCGGTAAGCGACGTCTGGCTGCAGCAACGCTGCTCGTCCGTTACGAAGTCAAAATGACTTCCCCAAGTAAAAGTCATAATTTTACTGATGCATTACACAATATAAAACAAAAATTTCAACAGTAAAATGCAGCTTCATAATTAATATCGCAATGATTAGACTCTGATGTCTATCGGATCCTAACCCCCACATGTATTTTTCGCCTCGGTCGTGCCTCCTGCATGAGTGAATATTTTTATAGCAGAGAAAAAGTACAGACCGGAATCTTGCCAGTTGCCTCCTAACAAGATCATTACTAAAATATTAACCTCTGCTGCGTAATAAAACGTAAATTAAAATGGTTCTGCCGTGTTTAAACACAGTATAAATAATATTTTTGTGTATAACTTCATCATATTTCATTTCAACGTTTGAACACAGCAGAAATTTGTTAACATACGTAAATAAACAAACAAATACATATGTTTAGTAATCCACTTATTAGATGACACGCCAAAACTATCAACTCTTCTGTATGCTACAATAGTTTACACCCCTGAACATGGCTTAGCCGTGCCGGAGAAGAACGGACAGATATCCGACTGAAAGCGTTGTGATATTAATTAATTCGTAATTATTTATTTCAAAGTAACAGTTATAAAAATGTTTAGAAGCATATAAGGATGCCTACGACGACAGGGGCACACACACCGAGTACACAAGAGTGCAATAATTGCCATGTTGCATATCTCGGGAACACATCGTGTGTAGTGTTCTTTGGCCCTCTGAGACTCATTACGGAGCAAAAGTCTAACAAAAGACTGGGAACCAATAAGAGAAGGGAATAAAAATCCCGGTAGGGAATGTCACCAATTCAAATCATTGGTTCTTTTATCTTTAATGGTCTTTCGTTGGCCTGTTAGTCTCACATAGTCTAAATGTGTTAGGACCATAGAACGCCATAGCGTCGTTATGTGTCTGACTCAGAACCCTTCACAATTTCGTAACGCACACCGCGACCCCAACAGCGCCCAATAAGGTCACTGCAGGACGATGCGAGCAGAAGGACCAGGGTGTGACCCAGAATTAAAACATCCGGTAATTAACACACGATGAAAATTTGACTGCGCCGAGTAACATTGGAGGCTCAGAAAATTAGAAGTGAAACGACATTCCATAATTCTGCATTCATTCAAGGTCAGCCTGATCCACTGCGTATTTATTATCCGATTATAAAATCGAACTTCATATATTTTCACTGAGTTTCGTAGGCCTATGAAAATAAACGACTATAAGAATGTGTCTCTGCAAGGGATAGGAATGTATTCACAAAACCCGTAATTCAGATTAAAGTACCAAATCCACACTCAAAATAAAACGTCTAACTGCTTCTTTATTTTAAAGGTAAATGACTAACTTCAGTTGATTTTGAATTAAAATAAACAATCATCACTAATTTTTCATACTGCGGAATTCTGAAAAATGTCGACGTTTAATCGCGCAAATAAAACCAGTTCAACCCTGAAAGTCAAGGCAGCATATTCTTTTCAAAATGTAAGTACACACTCACCAGATTACCTCAGACCCTTAATCAACAGCGTCAGTAACCTAGCCCTCCAGTAAGTCCTGTAATTCGGACATCGATCTCACATTTACGGTCCATAACAGCGTTTTCAATGTCCTCTTCAAACTTTCTGAAATCCATTCAGCAACTCTCCAAAAGAAATATCTTCGTGGCTTCCTTCAATGTACTGTCAATTCGAAATGAGTAAGACAGCGAAAATCGCCCACACCTTCTTGTGTACTGCATTATGGAACATCCTGTAGAGAAATCTCACCCTCATCTGAGAAGCGATCTTTGCGCTCTGCGCAGGGAGTCTGCCCCTTACGCTGTATGCAACGCAACGTACAAGAGCAGCAGAAATACTTGCTACCTCATGAGCTGACGTAAAGAAAATCCCGTCTGTTCTACGTTAGTAAGTTAAATTGTTTGTTTTGTACAGCAGGAAGTCAAAGATTTAAGCAAGAAGAATAATTCAGAATAATTATCCTGTAATGTTATAGCAGTCATGAAAATAACGGTAAGACAGAAATAATACTTATTTAAATCGGGGGACCTAAAGGGGAGATTACCTTGTCAGACCGAAGGGAATATACGAGGATAAACTCAGTTATTAAATAAACACGACGCGGGTGCGTGGGCTGGGTTCCTGGTGCTCAAAAACGGAGCAGAGCGACGGTGAGAAAGAATCGCAGATTCGTCCTTTCACAGCCGTTCAAGTGACCTTGGACTCTTCTGCGCAGCTGCTGTCACGTGACCTCGCGAACCAATTACTTTCAGAGAGTTCGTATATAAAGTATTTAGTAATTCAAGCAAGAAGCACACGCCATTTGCATCTCTCTCTCTCTCTCTTCACCACCCACCTTCCTTCATGTAGGTCACTTTATCAGCCTTTAAAGGAAAATTCTGCTCCATGGATGTAGTTAGAAATTGTATTACGAAAAGCCTGTCTGATTCAAAGGGAAAATTCAATTACTTTAGATCCACAGTTGCAATGTAAATGAAGTAGCCTATCATATTACCTCAAGAAAGAATATTTTGATGAAAATGTAATTAGTTTGCTGAAAAGTGACTAATTGTAAATTTAATTAATCTCCACGAATCCACACAACCTCAATTACAATCACACAAAATATTTCGTCACTTTTAAAGAATTATTTTTTTTCAAATACGAAGGTTTCTCTGCCCAAATATTTCTTAATCCCTACACCTGTACTTCAATTCGAATGGGAAAAAGTGCATGCAGAATTTTAGTGTGGAAATCTACTCGAAAATGTCTGGTTGGTGAACTTACAATACAAGAGAATTCTAGTTTACAGGAGGACTTTGGGACTCAGACGGGACCAGCCCAAGACCGTGTTGAGTGCGACAAATGTGTCTGACTTCAGTAAAATCACTTCGAATAAATTTCTAGTGTTTTTCCCCGAGCTCATAATTGCAAAGTTCAGTTAAATAGGAACAAGGCGTGTACAGGCTACTCACAAAGATGAAATCACACAACTCTCAAGCTTTGAAAGTAATTATATTACACTAACGCTGTGACGCTAAGCGTGTCAGTAAACATACTCCCTCCATCTTCGTGACACTTCATCCCTGAAGATGCAGGCAGTACATTCCTCTAAAATGGTGGTATCTATGTACAAGTTAACTGGGCTGTATTACCTGGAAGCCCCGACACGATCAACTACATGAGACCTAAAGAAAATCAGTAATTTGTTCACGAAACTGGGCATGAAATTTATGTGAAAACTTTGGCCCTAAATCACTGCGTCTAAGAAAACGAAGCCAGTAATATTAAGAGAACGCGGATAGTAAGGAAACATTTTAATGAAGTGAAACGTACTGAAAACATAAACGTGTTCCCTTAACAGGGAAAAAAATGTAAACTACCACAACTACCACGTCTTTTACACTCGGAATTAGTTGAAGGGATGCTAATTATTCTGGCTTAGTTGTCCTGAAGAACGCTGGGTGGAGCAAGGATGTGAGTGTCAATACATCATCCGAGACTCTAACTGCGCATTTATGTTTAAATATACAATAAATCTGTCTCACACAAATAAAGCTGAAGCCTGAGTCTACATTACCACAGAACAGGGGAGAAATTCTTATCCATAAGACGACGTAATTATCTCAATAACGTGTGCCCTTATTCAAGGACAATACACGTAATCACACTTAAAAGGCTCAGTCGGTTATTGACACTTAACAGAATAGTCGCTGATTGTTCCTCAAAAGCTTTTACTGAGCCTAGCGAACGTTTCCCACACAGATACGTATTAATTTATTCCAGGTTAGGGTTTATGCGTTTGGAAAATCAAAGGAACTTAGGGGACTGAGTTACTTCTGACCTCACGGCATATAAACGGGACGTTCGAAAGTCCTAACCCCCTAAGAGATCTTAATATAATCCAGATTATCGATATGTTTTTGGCCTGTTGAGTCACCAATGTGTCTTCATTGATCTTGTACCAGGTTAGGTATCAAAGCAGTTAGGGACAGAATAATTAAAACGGAGATTACTGTAATTATAATTTTCCACATTCCATGTTAGTGATATCTTGATTCGAATTTAACACTTTTAAACTGACAAACAAGTTGTTAACTTTCTGCTCAGAAAAGTGTAATAACACAGCAAGTATGTCTACTCAAGAACATGATACATTGTTAAAGACTGTAATCTTCCGGGAGCCGTACGCCGGAAACTACGTTGTCCAACAGCATCCCGGGCCTTCATCGGGCTGCAGAAGACCATCTAACTTTATTAAGGTGAGTAGAGACGGTCAGTTAGTAAATCGTCTCCATCGTAATGACGTCATTAATTAACCAGCTGCTGTTATTCCGTTCTGTTTATCCTGTTTATTTGCATGCAGTTAACGATGCAAGAAGAAGTCTTGCCGCCCTGAATAAATCATGTCCCATTAATAACTGTTCCATTATGAACCGTATCACGGAGGCATAAAGAGGCTTGCTGGAGGTTAGGCTCTCAGAATTTGCGAGCGATCTTAAGTGGCAATGTGATATATGGGAGGTTTGACGTTATTACGAACTGCGACAAAGTTTGGTCAACAGCATCGCTGCAGAAGGCTGTTGTAAGGCCTCGGCTTACCCACATCGATCCGTGTTGAAAACGTGGCTTGTGAACTGTAGGAACATCTCCAGAAATTCGGGGCGCTGAGGGGGGGAGGCGAGTCGTAGCGACATCCTGGCGTCCTGGTTACGGCCGCACAACTTTGCTCGGGCGAAGGCCCCTTGGATGTCCCACAGGGCCGATTTGCGGGGGATTTACACCGCTCTCGAGACACGGAGTGTCGCTATTCTGTCTCAATCGGCATTTGTCTCTTGCCTTGTGCATTGGGGAATAGTCGCAATATTCGTGCTCTGGAGCGATGGGTTTTGATGTTACAAAATACACAACGTTTCGAGGACTGTATCGGTTGCCCTCTTCAGATGTAGAGAAGTGGGATCCTAGAATGAGTTAATATCAGCCACTAGATATCCTACGTCAGAACTGTATATGGAAAAGAAACTGAGATCAGGTTATGACAACGGCACGTAACAAGTAGATTAACAATTATTGTCAAAGGGCATATGGATGTCAGTACTACGACAAATGTGGTAATGGAAATTAAAATAAATGAAACCAAATCTAAAAACAACCAATCCAGAAACCTCCGTGCAGAATAAATACAAAATATTACTTCCTCAAATGTATCCGTCTACTCGTAACGCCATATGTGGCCCAGTAATAAATCTCTAAAAGAGGACACGGAGGTGCGTCTACCCCTAAAAGTTGGCAACTTATTGGCGGGTGCGGGGAATCCAATCCGGAGGAATATTCAAACAAAGCTAGTTGATAGGATTTGTTAAGCACGCCACGCTGGCAGCTTCTTTGTATATCTGGCACCAGCTAAATGTCAACTTCCAAAATCATACCATCGTCCCAACTTGCCCTTTGACTTCAGGTCTGCTGGGCCAGTTTTAATTTCTCTAGCAGGGCCGTCTGTTGAGGACTTCTTTCCGATCTGTTTCTCACAAATAAACTTTTGAATGTGTGTCGTGTTTTGAATATTGTCTTAATCTGCCAGCGGTTCAATAAACGTTTCAACTTCTCAGAAATGCCCCACAAGTAAGAGGTAAACACTAAACCAAGAGGACTCTTCCGGACACTGCCACCCCAAGGTTTGAAAACCGTGTCAGTGAACCGCGGTGGGTAACCACTGACGCCAGTCGTAAAATTTCTCAACAAGAGACAAAGCCATCCGCTTCGTATCTCAGCCGAACCAAGGGGAAGTGTATAGTGTGTGTGTAAGTACATACATATTTATTATTGGGGGTCTACAACAAGGTTTTCGCGCAAATTAAATTTTGGTCCGTATCGCTTTGGTTATTTTTTATATTATTTTAGTCGAAGATAAATCACACTAAAACTTCTCAAAAACATTTGATTCCAACAAATTCAATATATAAAATACAGTTCAAGTATATATTTAATTTGGAACATTATCCTATGTGAATCATAATAAAAGAAATAAAAACAGCATATATGTGAGTGTGTGCGTTTTCAAATTTACACGGCGAATAAATGCACTAAAATCCAATCAGGCCATTAGCTGCGTCAGAACCGAGATAAAAATCAGAGTCTACGATGCGTGTTAGTCATCAGAACCGACATTTAGTGGCAGACCTTTCGTAAGCCTACGTCCGACATTTGTATCGTCAATTTCTCTCATCAGAAATTACAATTTATTAATTTATATGGTGCAGTAAGACCTTCTGTTTCTTTATTAAATATGCCGTTTTGCAAATATTTGTCATTCTTTCCAAACCGATGAACATAAAATTATAGAAAACACAAAAGCTGTCAATATTTGTAACATGTAAAATTCGTGTCATTTTTAAAGTAGGTTCTACCTCAAAGAAAACGTATCTGTTAATAACATGGAAGAGGTCCCTATTTGCTCTGAGAACCAACTTAAACCCCAAGAAATCAAAATGCATTAAAACGTTGAAGCACTCTGTTGGTCCACAGTTAATGCTACTTCAAAAACAGCTTAAACGCCAAGCAGTTAAAACGTATGGGGGGTGTGGTGGTAAAACGCCACGCATTCTTAACCTTTACATTTGATGGAGACGAACAGTCAGCTCCACGTTTGGCTGCTTTATCTAAACACAAAAAGCCTCCATTAAACAGGAGGCTAGGAGGGTCTGGCAGCTGTCTGCGACGAAATGTCCTTCTCCGGATTTGAACCAAGTTCGACCAGCTTATACCCAGTCACTACTGCCCACTCGCCGAGGTGTTGCGGCTTATCACATTTGATGTGTTCGGTTACTCTGGGAGAAACGCAGAGTAAACTGTCTCTTATAACTCCGTATCTCTCGCTTTGTGATAAAGAAAAACCAGATTCAAAATGGACCTCTTCACAAATGCTACTACCTATGTTATTTCTCTTTGAGATGTGGCAACCACGTGGAAAGAAATGTTTTGTTACGTCTGTTTTTTTAAATTTTTAAAAATACAACAGCCAATGAAAATTAATGTTGAGTGTGCAGAGCATAGAACGCATTACTAGGAACTTAAGATAGAAGAACAGCATATGATCATTTTATTATAATTCGAATTACGGATCCCACTACACTCGTAAATAAATTAAACTTAAACGAGTTTATCTGATATAATTCTCACAATAAAATGTACTGAATTAATAAGAAAAATCATGTGAAGTGTCTCTCATGACTCATGTCGAAAAGTTTAATTCACAGCAATTTCGTGTCGTATTATCTACTTCGATCTCCGCAGAAATTAAGTGAAAGCAGGGTTATCCAAACTAGAGTCGTCACGCATTTAAGTAATTTCGATGTAAAAAATTTCTGCCAATTGGTATTCATCTTAGCTTTAGTTTTCCGCTTAACATACTCGAAACAGCAATCTAACATTCGAGCATATTTTCAAAACCACAGGCAGTTCCTAGTCTTACGAATGGTTACGTTCCTGGAGACATTTTGTAAAACGAGTCGCTATTTTCAATAAGTGCAATATTAGCTCCGTTACCTAGGAAATGTTTAAATCAGTCATGTACGCATGGATTTTCCGAACGGCCTCTTCTGACCAAACTTTCCAAACCAAAATTTATTTAAAATTATTCATGGTCAGGACTATTTCCACCGTCTGTTCTTTAAACCCACGACGTTTCGGAGGCTGGTTCTCTCTCCGAAATGTCGTGGTTTTAAAGAACAAAAATGGAAAGTTTTGCCATTGAATAATTTTAAGTGTAAATTACCGTCGTCAAAACCCTTTGGAATCAAAATTTATTTAACACGTTATCTGCTTAAAATAAATGTATAACTTTGGCTTTCGGGTGAGAACCGCGTCGAATGTTTGATATCATTCAACATTTCAGCAGTTGCCATTTTCAAGGTGGGTATGGCGTGGGGCCGTTAATTTCAACTGAGTAAAATACATGTTCCTCTCTCATGGTAAGAGGCAGTACCTGACAACCATGCCAAAAGGCTAATATTGTAACGTCATATCACAAAAACCACGAGGAACTTGGAGATACCGGTGAAGACAAGTGATACAAACCGCAGGAAAAGATTAGATACAGCTAAGTCCCTCAGAAGCACAAACCTCCAATGACGTAAGGGTCGAGGTAACCCACAAATCCACAGTAGTGGTAGGATTCTATCTCGCAATTACAGACTAGCGAGTTTAATTAATTGGTCATTCAAACTAGTATGTTGTAGCGGCAGACTTGTCTTAAGGAGGAAGCCGGGAAGAACTTCTGCTTCGCTGCCAGCAGTAAATTAAAGCCTCCCACTACACGCCATATAGGCGCTTGGGGGGAGAAGTGTTACAGCTCCTCTCACTCTTAACCTCAACACTAGATGGGGGTGAGTGGTCAGCATCACTCCCCGGCAGCGCCTTACCCCCGGGAGAGGACCCCGGTACCCATTGGATAGGAGGCTGGGTGGGCAGAGGCTACAGGAAAAATCCTCTGTCCCCGTCGGGGATCGAACTCCGGTCGCCTCAGCCCTTAGCTAGTCACTATACTGACTGAGCTATCCCGACTCATTCGCTGTCACCAGTAGGAACCTTAAATTGGGTGGGATCAGTCTCGTAGCAGACGCCGGGGTTCAAGGTGCAGAATGCTTCGCCTACCTTTCGACTACACGCGTCGTGCACTGAACAGATTTATCATCAATATAAATTTCATGGCCTCTTTCTACGCCTCTCTCTCCAAAAGATATCGGATTCCACCCTCCCTACCTTCGCTTTACTTTGACACGTAATTTCTCCCCATACTCCTAATTATGCAATTTTATTCGTCTGTCGTCACATCAATCCAAACTGCAAAGAATTAACAATTATCATTAAACATCAGTAGAGATATATGTAGCAAGAACTGGCTAAAATCGTGCATGGGTTGTAATGAGACCAGACACAATGATAAAGAATTTTAAGAAATATTTATTTTCATTTTAAAATTTTACTTTCATATTTATGGAATTATATGTTAAGAATGGTAAAAGTGGCAGTTTCTTAAAATGGAGGAACCAATGCACAGATTAAGGCTCACAATAGCCTATAATCCCATAAATAAGTTTGTGATACAGTGTAGATGGAAATGTACATGTATTATAATAAATTTACTATGGCCAATAACATTTAGACAAATTTGTTTGGAAGTTAAATTACGTAAATAAATAATAATAGCAATTAAATCGACATTTATTCTGGGAATGAAATTTTATATGGGGCAGAGTCCCTGTAAGACAGTCTTTGCAACCCATAGATTAATTATCAAGTTTACAGAAGACCAATTCCCATCCTAAATCACAGGAATCCAGTCCAGAGCTGCCTTCCCCCCGACCCCCTCATTTTAAAAACTTGAAACCTAACCTACGTTTTGCAACAAGAATTCAAAGTGACTCAAGTACAACAATTAATAATATTCTTGTCGATTCTATAAGATTTATCCCATCATCTACTACTCCCATGACACCCAATATAATATGATTAATAATATTTCCGCAGCAGAAAACAAGAAAAGTAAATAATGAAACAACAGTTTCTGATTCTTCGGAAGACTCAAACACGGGAATCTGCACAAAAGACAAAGATACTAACAATTAGTTTAACTCATGTTTATATACACTTCATTTCCAAATAATTATAAAAGTGTAGGTAAAATTACGAATGACCAGATTCCACAAGAATAAAAACATCTTGCAAATATAAAAAGACTCTGTTATATAAAGTAGGAACAATAATGACCAAAATAAGAGCATTTTATACTAAGTATTGTTAAATATTAAATGATGTTATAAAAGCGGCTAAAAATCAGCATTACAGTAGACGTATAGAAAACTCAGATAAATAAAAACAACTTGTAACTTAATAAACAGGGAGGAATTTCCTACGCCATCTTAATATGACAGTAGTGACACCACTGAAAAAGAAAAGTGAATTACCGTGACAAAATACAGGTCAATTTTACTAGTAACCAACTTTCCTTAAGTGTTTGAGGTTAGGTTATGTCGAAAAGAACAATTTGGCTTAAAAATGTTTTACCACTGAAGATACAGCATTCAGACTAACGGACAATACTGAAATCTATTAACCACAAAAATTCATATTGCACGAATATTCTGTATTTTAACAAAAGCTTTTGACTCTATAAATCATAAAATGTTGTTAAACAAATTACATTTTTATGACATTCGAGGAATAGCTGAAGAATGGTTCAGGACCTTTCTGACAGGAAGGAAATAAAGGGTTTAAGTAAAATCACGTAAAAATAATCAGAATTTTTTCTCAAACTGGAGAACAATAAAATATATCAATTAAATTCAATGGTCATTGCTCTTTATAACATATAAATGACTTCCCTCCAGCACCAAATAACTTAGCAGAACCCAAATGATAACAAAGTGTATAACAAATAACTCACCACAACACGTTTCAAGTACTCGTAAACAAGAGTTACCAAATTGAAGACCACCAAAATTTGGCAAAACGTTGATTAACTGACAGAGTAGAATTTATTTCAATGTCAATTACATTGGCGTGACAGTGATTTAAAGTCAACTACAGTTTTGCAGCACATTATAATCACAGAAGAAAGCATCATCTCTGTATTCAAAATAAGTTAGAATTTTGGGTGATTTTAATTTTTTTCTGAGGAACTGATGGAGTGACAAAGGAGAAAGTATTTGTTGCTAGCTTAAATTTCTTTACGTCATGATTCCAACTTTTTATAGTGGATGGAACATTATTAAAACTTTGGTTTCACTATAGTAAATTGATTTCTTTATTTGCTGAGGTTATGTTTGTATCTGTATCCGTAGACATCTGAGATTATTTGAAACTTTTATGCTGTCAACTAAAAAATGATTTTAATAACACACAGAATTTGCTGGATAGGGAGAATTTTAAATTCCTTAAATAATTCCCTATGTGATTTACTCCTTATTATTCTAATGGTCATCTTTTGGATAGTTTTCTGCTGTCTACTGAGTTTCCTTAGAAAATAATGCCATATATCACGATTTTAATTAAATTTGTTTTGTCAAATTTTAATGTACAAGTTAATTGAAGCATATTAATTAGTTGCAAGAAAGTAGCATTGACACTCAACTCACTTTACTGCGTATATTTTCATTTTATAATTAACAACGGAGTAATTTGGAGGTGATTTATCTAATATAAAAAAATATTCATTTTACAAAAGAATATAGTTTGATCAATGACTGGTGAGAAATCTGAAATTGTATCTGTTTATAGGTTAGGGCTCGTCCATGTGAATGCTCATTCTTTTCAGTGAACTTCACAGTTTCAAAGTAATTCTGCTCTACACTGCGTCAACACAAGGAATAATAATCGGTATCACACACCAATTTGTAGCCTCTTAATATATTTAGAAGAGCGAATATTATTCTGGCATCAGAATGTTCATCAGCCTACCATCAAGTCTCGCAAATCTTATAGATAAGACGGCACGAATTAAAGTAGCATTAAGGGTTAAAAATGGCTTATGTCAAACGTAATTCTTATTGACTTATTGTGGTTTCACTGCATTATCCACCTTTTACTGACGTAATGGAAACTTCAAAGCCAGTGGTGTTAGGATGCACCGCTATAAATTCACACTTGCCACAGTTTTAGGCAGCTGGATTCCACACAGAAAGAAAGCTGGTTTGAATAATCACGTCACCAAAGTATTGCAACTTTTCGAATCCTGTCATAAGACAATTTACGTGTTCATCGCACGTAGTTTGAAGACAGAGACACCGTGAAATCTACAAAAACTAAATGTCTGGAAAGTGTCGTTCCAGAGTAACAATAATGCTCAAATACACGACCTTATCTAGGTTTATCTGCACATCAGTCCTTAATCGGTTTATACAAATGTCTGACTAGAATCTTCTGACGAAGGGAATTCGTGGCGTTCAACAATTTATGGGGAATGGCCAATTCTTTCCGATACCTCCCCCACTAGATATGTACGATCATAACCTCTTATTTGAAGACAATTTATTAACCCCTGTAATTTATTTCGCGCCGCAAATAATTAATAAACCTAGATTTATATTATCAGAAAGAAAGCTTTTTAAAGCTATACACTGAACCCATATTAGATCCTTTAGGCATTTTTTGTTCAAACACACAGAATTTAATTGTGGGTTTAGAAATATTATCAGAACAAACAACGATTATTTCTCTAAACAGCATTAGACAACTCATCTTTGCAATGGATACACGTTCTGTTATCTGTGATGCAGACACATCATTTTTAAAAATTATTTTGACAACTTCCGTGCTTAAAATGGGTTTAAATAAGATTACGAACCATAATCATTAAATCCGCAAGTCCACACGACCTTAAAACTCACAAGACCATCAACGACATATTTACTGTCGTCAAAACGTTATATCTCGAAAACCTCACATTTGGATTTCATATGTCATTTAGATGCATACATAACCTACGATAATTCCAGGTCGTCTTGGAAAGGAGCTAGAAAAATTCTAGTTATATACGTACAGGCAGTCAGAGATTAAAGATGGCCTACTCTTCTTTCAGACGTTTAAAACAATTGAGTCACACTGGGTGCTTCAAACTTCTTTGACCGGACTTGCGTTGTGATACGTCAGTCATATTTTTGATTGCAAGCCGTGCGAACCGTTAGCGTTTCTCACAGTCAATGTCAGATTAAAGACTAAATAATAGAGAAATTTAAGTTAATTAGTAAGTTTTAAAATAAGGTATTTAATCTGTAGTTTTCTTAAAACAGTGTTTAGTGTAAAAATTTGAGAATAGTGAATTACAACAGCAATGGATATCATGGAACCTGATGTTGGCTGTTATTCAAGTACCGGTATGTAGTTTTCATTTAAATGTATTTATTAGTTTCTAGTTTATAAACGATGATAAATATGATTCTGTGTCTTACTTATTGTGTCGAGAGTTACTAGGAATACCAGGCCTTTCAATTGTTGATTACGGTGAAATTACATTAAACATTTTATTACGTAACTGAATTCTATTTCCGACGTTTAGATTGGATGATAATAATAAATCACTTGGGAAAAGGTTCTGACAGATGTTCAATTATGCATTAAGCATGATTTGTGACCTATAATGCACCAGTTATATAATAAATTCAGCGAGAAAATTGTATTAGGATAAGGTTATGTTTGGCTTCTTCCCTGTGCTTCGTTGCGTCACATTAAAGCCGGGCCATATTGGTTTTTAGAACTTAACATAAATTAATTAAATTCCCATATGAATTGTATATTTTCTTCTGGAGATGATTATCTCAGGGGAAACAATTACTGTGACAGAACACAAACACTCATTCATAAAAATTTCTTGCAGGTTAGGAATTTAAAACAAAACAAATAAAACAGTCTATTTATATTTACTGAAGAAGTATCTGAAGATCCCCCAAGAAAATATCCAGGAAATACGTAAAATTACGATGGACCGGTTTCTTCCTTACATTTACTAATTTGTTATTCACTAATAATCTTATCGTCCGAAGTTACATGATTAAATCTGCAGTTAGCACACAAACAAGTCTTCTGCATTTTGTTAGTTTTCGCACTAGCATTGAACAAAATATGGCCAAGGCCTCCAAACACCGTGGCCCTAAGGCGCCGTCTGACAAGCCCAGAGTTGAATGTCTCATAAACAAAGTTAATCTTAAAGGTGAGCGTTTTCATTTTGTAGTAGCCGTGTTAGGAACAAACCAGTGGATGAATATTGCCTCTTTAATAACATTTACAAACCCCAGTTTTTTCAGAAGGTCAATGCCACGACACAATCATGTCTGTACTCTGATTATATTTAAATAAATCTTTTCTTACCGAGTATTGCATTTAAAGTTAAGTAAACTCATTAACCAAATGTTCCCATTCCGAAGCAGATGTAATTAACAATCGGAACTAGGATAAATCATATTGGGATGCTATTGAGTTTCTGACAGAGATTTATACAACAATGTTCAGTTGAAAATGGTCTGTGTCCTTAAACATTTCGTTTTAATTCTGTTTTACAAGGAATGATTCAGCATTGCCTTTAAACAACAGACTGTAAAGACATGATGTTTGGTATAGACTTTGACATATTTCTCTACTGCATTCAAAGTTTTGTCTTACTATTATTTTTCAATTGTTGCCTTATAACGATGTTAAATATACGCGTATTTCACTGGCCTGCCCATATACAAGCATCTCATCGGCACGGCGCCTCAAATTGTCATGAGGCCTTTTAGATTATTTTGCGAGTTTGTATTTCTCGTCTTTTAAAGCACATCACCTGTCAGATTGCAAGTGTCACTATCCACTTTAAACGGAAGACAAATTACAACGAACTGAAAACGGGCATTGTTAAGCATTCCTTGAGTTCACAGCCGCGAGTTACAAACATAACAACTTCCATCCAGCTGACAAACTAGTCTGCATGTGTCGGAGTAGCTAAGTTCAAATGGGCTGTTTATGAATAATTATATGCAGAAATTAATATTATCATTTGTAGGATTCGAAGTTTTCGCAGTGCTGATTCTGAAGAAAACTGTCTTCTGGATTGTAGCGCCGTGTAATCTGGTAGATGGTTAGTGACGTTTCAGAGGTCCTTGCTGCCTCCATCGCCCTGATTATGGCGGCAGCAAAGACCTCTGAAACGTCCGTAAACTTCTACCAGATTACACGGCGCTACAACCCAGAAGACAGCCAACTTAAAATATTATAATTATTCCAGACTTTCAAGAACAAATTTTAGTCTCTCATTTCAGGTTGCACGAAGCTCTTGATAAGTGACTTCCGTATTTATCACTCAAATGACAATGCACTTTAAGCGGCTAAAAATATAAATAAACACAGCAACGCAGCTGTTCTGCAAATTTACAAATATAATAACATAATTAAACTGTATAATAACGCCTACGTATGGCAAATATTTAACATACTGCATAAGAGTGGGGTTAGGAACTTGAGAGGCCGGGAAGCAGACAAAACTATCTGAGGGGTAGTTTCCCCCTTGATTACAATAAACAATATTTTCAAAAGGCGAATTGCGCGGTTTAAAATGTAGATTTCAGCCTCCGTAGCCACGCGGTCTGAGACATGGTTCTCGTTGTTGCGACCGTGGGTTCGAGTCCCACTCCAGCCATGGATGTTTATCCGCGTCCCTTCTCTTCCAGTCTGGTGGATAAAGAATGACCACGGAGGGCAAGGCCTTGGTATCTTCGTAAGACTAACCCCGTAATGGGCGTGGCGAACAATCCTCAGGATTGTAGAGTAAAAAAAGAGTAAATTATTTTAATTAAGCCTGTAGATTAAAGACGGGAACTGAGCTAGCTCAGTCAGTGCAGTGACTGACTGCGGACTGGACAACCGGGATTCGATCCCTGACAGGGGCAGAGGATTTTTCCTCTAGCCCCTCCGTCCAGACCGGCTCTTGGGCCCACTTACCACCCAGCCTCCTCTCCAATAGATACCGGGGTACTGAGCACTCACCCCCATCTGGTGCCGAGGTTAAGAATAAGTAGGAGCTATACCTCGTCTCACCCCACCCAAGCGCCTACATGGCGTGCGACAGGATACCTTTACATTTTTATTGTATATTAGCACATGCCACTAATTATGATATTTGTTACAGGGCCTCAACATGTCCGCCAAGACGACTTCAAGATCATCAAAAGTCTAGGAGAAGGAGGTAAGTACAACTTCCTGTTAACAGTCGGCCGATTACCCGTGCATTTCTCTGCTTACAAAACACGGACCTGATTTCTGCATCATTAATGCATCTATTAAGTAGGCAGAGAAGAAGATCAGCATTTTAGAGCGTCCTTCCTAGCCCATGATCAAGTGCAATGCAACTTAATCGGCAGTGAAATAACAAGAAAGACGTGTCTGTGGCCTATTTTCTCTTATTAATGTTATCGTCATTCTATTGTCGCGTTCTGGTTTACACTGAATCGAAATGCCGTAACATCGGAAGTGATAAACACGAGAGGAAGTTCTTCTGATGCACAATGTACATTTCCTTTTACTTTAACGAAATCAGAATTAGGGATCTTAAGAATTGTGTAGGCCATATTCTGCTTCTACTCATGAATGCTAAAAAATGTTAAAAGGTGGATCATTTACGAAATGCCAACATTTATTTGCGGAGACATTTAAAAACGCAGTTAGAGTTAATCAAATTATGCAGACAGCTCGCGAATGGGTCAAAGACCACTCCAAGTAAGCACTTTAACGATAAAAGTTGCAATCATGAAATCTCACAGACCTAAACGGTATTTCATCTTGTTTCTGTCACCACGCAGGAAACAATATAATCTAGTAATATCCTGAGCACAAGGGCTTGACCTGCCGGAGAGAGTTTTAGAGCATTTAAAGAGAAGACGAACCACGTATTTATGAATTTTATATTCATCGCGAATTTTTCGTATCGAAAAAAAAGCCCGTACCTGTACAGATATCAAGATGAAATACAACTGAGATTCTGTTACAGGGTTTGGCGAAGTTTACCTGGCGAGGAAAAAGGACGGCAGTGACGCCGGTAAACTTTACGCAATGAAGAGCATGAAGACATCACTGAAGAGAAAGGAAATCGACCACGCGTGGACGGAGCGTCGCGTGTTTGAAAAAACACGTGACTGTCCGTTCCTAGTGCAGCTGCACTACGCGTTTCAGTCGAATGAACGCCTTCATCTCGTAATGGGTAAGTACATCAAACGAAACATCACAGTAACTAAATGTGTAAGGTCCTCATACGTACCCCGTTTGCGGAATAATCCTTCGCTTTCCGCTAAATATTTCACTTTTTAGTCTTCTGCAGAGCTTCGATTTCTAATTATACAGTTGCCGAATTAAACATACAATACATCAGCATTCAGTGGCCTAAGAGTCCTCACAACAACACGATCTCGTCTTTATTGTTGCAGATTACGTCGCAGGAAAAGACTTCGTTGAACTGCTGGAACAGCGAGGCAGGCTTACGGAGAATGAAACAAGATTCTTCTCCGCTGAAGTCATCCTGGCCCTCCAGCACCTGCACGAGGTAGGCAACCAGCACTCCCACTGAACAGCATAACACTTACTGACTTCAGGGCTATAGAATTCTCTTCAAATTCCCTTTATTTTTTCACAATACGTCGAATCATTTTTAATTTCTGTGAGAAATATCTAAATTCACAACAAGTGCTAATACCTAAATTTTAGCTTGTTTCTTCTGAAGAATGCTCCCCGGATTAGTAAGCAAGGACTTTGGTTAGTTCTGTCATGTCTGATTACTTAGCCGCCAAGTAATTCTCCGTAACCAGAAAAGTTCATTTTACAACTTTCATATCTCTCAATTCAGTGTAATAGAACATTCATAATCATACTTTCTGTAGTTACCTAAGCTGAAACATGAGAAATAGTTAATTAAAATGCACGGCGTGTAATTAAGATCGATCTAGGAAGCCCAATGCCATATAACCCATATACTAACATCGTCTTTAAATCAACTGCAAAGAACACATAAAAAATGTACATATCGCAAATGCTAAATGCGTTTCCTTCTCCCCACTGCTCTTGAGACGTGTTCATTCGTTTCTTTCAGTTGGGAATCGTTCACCGGGACGTGAAGCCGGAGAACATCCTTCTGGACGCCGCGGGCCATGTTCTTCTGACGGATTTCGGTCTGTCGAAGGAGTTTCCGTCTGATCAGGAGGTAAGCTTAGTGCCAACCGCTTTATTCTGTCACTTTAATTCGCTGACTTTGCTGGAATGTAGCGGATGAGTGGATCTCTCTCTCTCCATCAGGGAGTAACTCTTTGAGGGAACTCAGACTATCAGAACAATAAAAATATAAATATCTGAAATGTGGGCACCCATATTCAGAGAGCACTTCTCTTGTACTTACATTTAACAGGGACATCGCAAGTTCTCAGATTCTGAGGGTGTCAACTAACAAGCGCAGATTTTATTACCTACAGCATTGCATGTTGCCTGTAATTTGCTGTTTAAAATTCCACAAATACTTCCACTATTAAGTATCTTATCCACTTGCAAAACATTAAACATCAAGATGCATGGTTTTACCACGTGTTTTGTATGGCTGTGAAACGCGTGTCTTACTTTGGGCAAGGAACTTAAATCACAAATGCTGGGACCTAGAAAATACGTGAAACATTCAGCTCACCGAGTATTCCTAATGGATAAATTTTCGGAATTACACTGTGCCAGTTAAGTAGGGCGAGAAGCAACGCAGACACATATTTGACGTTGAAAGTTTTTGGAGAGTAAGAACATGGAAGACCATGAAAAAGACGCCAACACGCATTACGTTGGAGAAACATGTTATGACGTCAGAAGACGAACAGGCCTGGGTCTGAAGTGCATCCTTGGGTGTTAGCAATCCTCAAAGTTTTCTTTCTTGTACCACAGTTAGGGAAATGTTTCTGTGTCTCATTTCCTGTCACATGTAACTTATTTAAAATCTTGTTTTTATCAACAGGATAAAAGAACGTACTCCTGCAGCGGTACTCCAGAATATATGGCCCCCGAAGTAATCCGGCTCATGGGACACGACATGGTAAGTGATTTCTTCCAAGAAGATGTGAAAATACTTATTTCGTACTTTCGTGTAACTCAGACAAATACAGCATCGCAGTGGAATAATCTGAAGGTCAGTTACAACAAATATAGATTCAATAATGAGGCAAATATTTCTCATATCTCACACCGAAAAAGTAACATTAAAGAGTAACACATTTATGTGTATATCAGCTGCTTATAATTACATAATATATGCATCAGTTACAGAGCGTACATCCATTTTTTCTGTTTCTGGAGGGTGCAAAGAAATGGGAGTGGCTGATTAAAGCTCTTGTCCTAATCTGAATTGTTGCAGGCAGCTGATTGGTGGAGTATGGGAATTGTCGTGTACGAGATGTTGTCCTACACCAGGCCCTTTGAGGAAAGGAGCAACATTCAGACATTGTTTACGTGAGTCTCCTTATTTGCGAAGAGCAATTTTTTTCAACAAACTCCTACACAGATTAGTTTGACCCTAACAGAGGACCAGTTGTTATCCGTTTTAATGCCAGTGAAGTTCGCGGAGAATCAACTTCATGGAAGAAACCAAAATTCAGACAGAAATATATCCGATACAAAAGATTGTACAGGGAATCAATTAAATGTGAGGGACAGGGAAGGAAACGGAAAACAAAAATAAACATCCCAAAATGTTATTATAGATGAACCTGCAAAACCTATTTCGGTCACTTAGAATAATTAAGTCATTTAAAGGAACAAAGAAATACTAACAGGGAACATAATGGCAGATTTACTAATTCGATTCTCTTTTACAGCAAAATTTTGACTCAGGAGCCGGTCTTCCCGCCTTTTTTCCCACCATGTGCGTCGCACCTCATAGCATGGCTGCTGGTGAAGGACCCTAGAATGCGCTTGGGCGGCGGAGCGAGGGGCGCCGAGGGAATCAAGAGCCATCCTTTCTACGCCGTAAGTTGTCTTCCCAAATCTCTTACCATAAAATATTGTACAGAAATCCTTCAGTTCTCAACTGTCTTCTTCCTGGACGTAAGAAACCAAAGTCCCGAAAGACGATCGGATAATTGAGACGACCATCGAAAAAGACGAGGGTAAGGCTCCTGACGCCACTTCCTACATAGCCCCACGCTTGTCTGGTCTCTGTAAGACTTTAAGTTTGTTCCGTGGAAAAAATAAACTACTTTCTCTTTTCGCTCGACATTTAATGAAAGAAATCGCTTCGTTATGAGAAATTGGTAACTTCTGTTAAGAAACTAAAGTAGATCTCCGCTCGTCTTATCGAAGGCAATAAAAATTACTCTATAGAGACGGAGTGCATAAAATTCGATCAGGAAGTGCGACTCATTCCAGAAGACGCCGAGTCGGCCGATTACAAAATGGTGCACGTCCTATAAAATTGAACGTCGAATAACTGAAGGTCAGACAATCGGGACTAAAATGTATTTCTAAGGAAGCAAAGTGCAGTTTCAAGGTTTCTAGAAGTTGCTACTGTTTCAAAACTTCAGTAAATAAATAAAAATTGCGGTCTGCATTCCCAGCAGGAGGCAGTCCTTCGCATAGGGAAATTGCCAAGGGCCCCTTGCATCCAAATTGTCATCTACAAAATATTTCGAGCTCAGTGACATATTGAGGGCCCAAGAGACAGACAACGCAAAGAAAATTGATTGTAATCCCAGAACAAACCGTAATATAAAAGTTTCACGGTATCTGATCTGAAATTTCTTTCATGTACAAATCTTATGGACACGACTAGACATCTTAAAACTTTCCTCCCAGTAAATGCGACGTTACAAAACACTTAAAAAGAAATCAACAATTTATATCAACGCAGAAGACTTAATTTCGTAATCCCTGCCATTATAACAAACTGAGGTGTTCTCTTGTCGGCTCCGCCAGAATTCTTCACTCTGTTATGCTTGTGCTTTGTCTACAGACCATCGACTGGGTTCAACTGAGAGGGAAGAAGGTATCACCACCCTTCCTCCCACATCTCGACATCATCAGCGCCGATGATGTCGATGAAAACCAGTTCGGGGTGGCGTCTGACCCTCGGTCAGCGGGCACTTGGCGTCCAAGGAGCGACGACCCTTTCAAGGTGAGAACACGTAATTTTCCTACTTTTATTGCGTGTCGCATCAGAACAAGGCTAGTTACCGGCCCTCTTAGAACACGTGTCGGAGGCTGAGGGTCACGTTCCCTTCGAGGTGTTACAGTCAGTAATAATTCTGATGTCATTATTAGGCCTTGGCCGATATTTGTGCACCGTAACTCTGGTTTGACAGACAGATTTTTTATTTTCATGTTTTACAGTGAAGATACGAGTTTATCAACTTCTTTCCAAATACGCATTTTTCTGGTCTTACAAACGCCGCAGTAAAAACGTTCCAACACAAAAGAAATTTGCTTAACTGTGACTTTTCTAATTTCTATTGCAGAACTTCTCATTTGTGTCGCCATCCTTGGACGAGACCTCCCTGGAGCGTGCAACCACAGTAAGTGTTAACACTTAACCTACATTAGTTTCTCAGTACCTCATTGTACACAATTTACGCATTGCAAGTTACAAAGTTAAGTAAAAATCCTCTATTTTTGCCTCACATGATAAATGATGTTTTATTACTCATCTTTCAACACACGCAAGAAAATAATTAATTATCAGAGAAGCATTCGTAGGCTCTGACAATATTTACCATTTTCAGGCTCTGCAAGAAAGAGTTCTTTTGCTGTGTCGCTTGAATATCACAACAATATTAAAAATGTTAGATTAATAAATTAAGACCACAGACACATCTCGGTCGTATCTGGCAACCTGGAACCTACTCCAATCATGGCACGCTGTACTCATCAGATGTCGAGCAGCTTACACGAAGTTATATTACATATTGTCGTAAACAAGAAAAAACAAATGGAGCTAAAATGACCATAAAACAGCCGTTTTACCCCACGTGTTCCTTTCTTGTCTTCTGCTACATTTTCTTATTTGAAATTCGCTTGTGATCGTTGTTAAGTATTTGGGCAGTGTTCGCACTGAAGCAACTCTGGGTTGCTGAGTTCGTCGGTAAATCATCTTTCATACTGACGAGGGTGAAATGGCCTCCAGGTTGAAAATGACTCAAGTCGCGCGACTTAACAGCAGGTGGCATCGAAGTCTAATTCAGTCTGAAATGGTGCAAAGGGGCAGTTCTGTTGAGTGCGTAATGCTAACTGCAAAAACAGTTGCCTCGAACTTGGGTTTTGCTGCAAAGAATCACTAAAAAGGGCGAATGTTGAACAAACTACTACAAGCAACTGATTCCTGTTTTCGTGTCAACAGATTGAGTATCCAACAGCGCCGCTGTCAAGTGCCCCATTGGCTTCCTCACATGACTGCATCCCTGAATCCACCAATCAAGGACCAGGTGAGATACCTTATTTAATTTCAGAACTAAGCTACCTGCTTACATCCAGTTCCCCAACACTTGCAAAATATCACATGTGCCCAGACAGTGGAACTCCGTCCGTGTCGATGTCGGTTTTCTAGTTTGTATTGCCACCCGCATTGAAGTTTGGTCAGAGCAGAATTCAAACAAATTTTGTATGGAGATTCAACAGAAAACTGCAGAGAAATTAGGATTTTAATACGGAACTCCTGTAGAATGTTACAATACCGTAGTACAGAACACCCATGTCTGATCTGAGTACCTGCACCCAAAAATGCTTCCACTGCATAAGACAACTGCTCACTGAGCAACTTTACTACATCAACTTCGCACTTTGTGTTTTCTCTGTGTCTCTCAGCCTCTGACCTCGATATTAAACTCAAATAACTGCTTCATCTGCTTGTAAAATTTATTGTTTCGAGTTACGTAATTAAATTCAAGTTTTGTGAATTTGTGTACAATATTATATTATATAAATATAACTTATATACTCGTGAACAAGTATCCCTTTCCAGAGTAAAGGTTTCTTTGTACGCGTTTATAACACTGCCTGAAATATCTCGTGCTGTCTTCCATCGCCAGCGCCACACGTGGTCAAAGTATTCACCACTGCCTCACTCACGTCCCACTTACTTCATTAAACTGAATCGTACTAACATTACGAAAGAGAAAGCTGAATTATGATAAAAGTTCTTTAGTTTTAATTGAAAAAACATCAAAATATTAGACGCAGTCTTCAAAGAATATTAAACCAGTTGTCAGCACAAAATATAATGAGGTGGGCTAAAACAACAATTTTCACACGTTAATGTATTAAGAGTAAGTTTGATTGTCCCATGAACATAAAATGCGATTAAGAATTTTTCATTTGCAGACCCTACATGTGACACCGATCACCCCTCGAGGATCCCAGAGACGATTATGAGGATTCTGATACCAGCACGAGGGGTGGTCACAGAAGATCGGGTTCTGCAGATAGCAACGCATCAGCAGAACCCGAGGAAACCACAGAAGAGGAGGCACGTCCTCAGTGCTGAAGACGGCGGAGGCCAACGGAAGAGAAGAATTGTGTGAGGAAACATGCGTGGATGCAGCCAGAACAGAGCGGCGAAAAAGAATCATCCTCAATGCTTCCTGTAGTGGAATGAAACAGCCTGCAGAAACATCGCAGCCACTGATTCTCCATTACAGTAAGCAGCAACTGGCTTTTTCAATGTGTAACTTCGGCTTACTGGAATAAGCAGCGTCATGAAATGTTGGTTTCTGGATGTTTCGGCAAGCACTTGCGTTGTTATCTTCAGGGGAAATTAGGAAGCCTCCTTTTAATACGGCAGTGGGTGGTGGTGGCATGACTAGAATAACTCAGAAGCAACGACCTATTCAATTAAGGGGGGAAACACTGCCACTTTCTTCATGTTTACCTGTTAATCTAGGCAAATTCCTTCGTCCATGATTACAGTATTTCTGACCCCCAAATTCAATGCTTTTCAATTCCTCCACTTTTTCAACGTTACGCACTGTGGGCTATAAAAAGTAGTTAAGGAGTCTCTTAGAGAGACATTCTTTTTTCGATTTAGTTCCGTCCTTTAATACAAATCTTCACACTTGTTTCTCTAACCCTTTTTTTAAAATGAAATATAAATTCATTCCACAACTGCCTAGCATCAAGAAAAAAATTATAGTAGCTCTGGGCTTGGATTTGCAAATTCCGTTCCGTCAGAGCACCACATAATCTGTAAAAGCTAACTTGGGGAACTACTCCTCGCATGTTCCTCCACTCGGCCCATTACCTAGCAACAAGCAACAGTTTCCAAAGACTAAATTTCTTACCCGTTCCTTTCTCGCTAACATTCCTCCATCTTTGCCCACGACCCCACAATATTTAATAACCAATCTCACTAAATCATCTTTTAATCACTAGCCACGGCCTATTTTACTGTTACTGAGAGAAGTAAGCCGCCAGGTCACAGGATTATCCTTGGTATGAGGGTCGTGTATTTCCCACAATGCGCCTTACTCCCTGACTCTGTGTCATCATAAATACGTTTTAGATATTTCATAACAACTTCGAAATTCCGCCTTTACCCCGGGCTAGCGACCACGTGGCTAGGAAGGGAGGGGACAGGGAAGGTTTCAGCAGCCACTTCATTAGGATGACAGGGACAAATTCGCTCTTCACCGAAACCTTCAACATTGAACACTGCTCATTCTCCGACGAAGTTACACTTGAAATTCAGATTTCTTTTCAGGCCAGAAGACCGAACATCATCCACTGCTTGTTGATCAATTTGCACTCTGCATATCTTGTGTTTCCCCAAATACCATCAAGTTGCAGTTTTTCCATTTATATGTCCCCACCTCTCCCCTGAAATAGGCAACAAGAAACCAGCCTAACTGTGAGTGAGCTCTTGTCGGTAAATTTACATCTGCATCATTTCTCTCCCATTATTCTTGATTATCGTGATCCTTCCACTGTACATTCAAGTTCTTCCTTTGGTTGTCAAATTTTGTAAATCTCTGCAGAGGTCATAGAAATTTCGTGTGTTCTGGTATCAAATTTCGGCCGTTTCTCTAATTTAGGATCCACGTCACAATTTCGTATTTGACCGTCGCATTCGACGTCTACGTTTGTTAACACTTCAAAACGCAATTCATTCATCGAGGCCTACTTACACATTCCTTTTCAATTTCCGAATTGTCGTCAAAAGTAAATAATTAAATTCTGTAAACCGTTCGTTTTCTGAGCCTTCCGATGTAATTTCCACGCGTCATTTCACGTTGGCAGATTTAAGTTAAGTTTCTTTGTAGGCGTTTAATTTCTTTGAAAAATTATGCAATTCTTAATTTTTTGGAATTCATTACCTGATAACTGCATACGGAATTGTATTTACCGTCTGTCATATCGATATTCAGAGGTTAGGATTCCTCTTCTTTTACGAAAAGAGTATTCCTGTGATTTCTTTACATTGCTCCCACTGGCTGGGATATATTATCATAACTTTCCATTAGACCTTTCGCGAAAATTCTACTTCTATTCAGATTATCGTATACTCCGTTGTAAGCGATTGTCCCAGCTAAATCATATCGAGATTTATTTTTCAGTCTATATTCGACCTTCATGACTAACGATAAAAATTGCAGTCTTCATCTCTGCGGCCCCCAGCATACACTTACTTAGTTTATTTGTGAATTATACATTTCAGTTCTCCTTAAATCATAAATTCAGCTGTCGTTATTTGCCTAAGTCGTCCTCCAACCTCATGAAAATATAACAATAACATAATTATTTATATGATAGTGTTGTGCACTCTTGATTCCCTTCAATTAGGACAGTCAGGGCACAATAAAAATTTCCCTTCAAATCTTAAATCTGATCCGCCAGTCAGCTGTCTGCAGTTCCGACTGTTTCATTGCTCCGAATAAAACGTATAATTTTTCTCTCCATTACGTCACACAACCCCGGTGCAGATTGCTAAGGGAAATAAAAGATGTGCAGAGAGCAAATCTTGTGGTCAACAGAGGAACAAGTCTCCGTCGTTGTCCGTACAAAGAGACAGGCTGACCCCATTCTTAGTCTTGAGAATTGCCTCCATAAGATCACCTTGATATTACCCTCCCATCCCCTCTTGGTCTGCCCAGTTATCGTTTTCCAGAAGGATTTCATACAAAAACTCTGGACTCATCACTTGCCTCCCCCATTCGTGCTGCATATCCAGCCCATCGGACCTTCGTACATTTCACTCTCCTTATTATGCTAGGTGACTCGTACAACTCACGCAGCTCCTGTTTATAAAATATCCCAAATTCCCCACTTACTGTATCCCTCCTAGGTCGAAATATCCTCCTCAACACCGTTTTCATACATTTGTAATCTACGTTCTTCCTTCAAAGTAAGAGACCATGTTTCACAACCATACAAGACAACAGGCAAAATTATTCTTTTACATATCCCGATGTTTAGTGTTGTGGTTACTAAACGGAATAAAAACACTTTTTGAACTGGATAAATTCAAGCGTTCCCCGAATGTATTCTACTCTTAACTTCTTCATGGACCTCATTTCTATTTGTTATTCTTGTTCCCAGATACTTAAATTTTGAAACATTTTCAAATGACGTGTTACTTTTAATTATGTTCCGCCACTGCTACTGATGTACTACGACCATGTATTTAGTTTTGTCTACATTTACCTTTAGACTTATGTCCTTGCTAGCCTCTAGGAGACTTTCTGTGTTCTTGGTTATGGTACCCACACAACATCCCCCAGCAAATTGACAGCATCAGCATAGGCAAGTACCTGGTGCAGACCATTTCATTTTAAACCCACCTGAATCCGTGGCATTCTTGATGACAAGTTTTAGAGAAAAAATAAGCAGAATTTTGGACAAAGCATCTCATTTAACCAAAATAATGTATCAGATCAATATCACTTACACGGTGTCCCACAAGTCCCGCAAACCGAAGTTCGTCATTACAAAAAAAAAAGTTTAAATTGTCCTGCACTTCTTTGGCTCATCCCGTGCGTCTTTTGTCTTTAGTATCGCGAAAACGGTTAACGAGCTAAAAAGTGGTTGCCCGCATCATTACGAAGCCGCACGTAATATTCCAGTTTAACTTCTTCATACGACTGCGTTCGCAAATAATTTTGAGTAATAACAACACTTCACGCTTCTTGGATTCCTATCACACTAACACATTATTTACTAAGTAATCCTCGGGTTGAGGTACTTTTGGGACATACTGTATGTAACATGAAAGTGCCATAATTGTAAAATTGGTACATTGGTCGTATGTTTGTTATCATTATAATGAAGGGTTTCCTGCACAAACATTACCAGACAGAACATCCAAGTTTACTCGGGGCTTTGTTTACATTTTGTTAAATCCTATAAAATAATATTCTACTAAATAAAGCAAAAATTACATATAATATATTTAATTTCATATATATTTTACCAGAGGAATAAGAATAACTACAATTTAAAGATGTCAAAGATAAGTTAGTGTTAAAATTTGAAAATTTTCGTGTCTTATCACATTGTCGCATGTACAATAGAAATGCCCTTATTTTACAGAACCAAAACGTGAATTTCTCTTGTGTCTGTAAAAATAGCTTCGTCACTTCACCTTCGTAATTTACCATTGACCCATTAGCAATTAATGTTATTGGGAAGCTCCTATTTGCAGGCGGTACACAATTCAAATCTCCGAATTCAAACAATCTTCTTATACACACGTCTTGGTAAATCACTGACAAATTTGTTGTCATGACTTCAGCTGCTCGGCTGTTCAGAACCGATCCATCAAAGTGATTCTTCAGAAATTTCTGCCACTTAGCGATACATGGAAAATTCCTTTTCGATGAAAGTGTGCCTTGTCGTGTTTTTGCACTACGCTCTTCAATTTGTTAGATCATATTTAGATTTAGTAAACCATTCATTTCCCCCTCTCATATCTTTATTTCCTCCTACAATGTTGTAAATACTATTTCATTGGCTTTGTTTTTTATTGAAATTTGGTCCTCTCTGAAATATTGGGGGAGTTAAATTCTTCTTCTCCCTTCGTTATTTAATTTGTTTACAAATTCAGAAGTAGGTCTTGTAATTTGTGTATTCCCTGTGTGCGTGTGTGCATGCAGGCATGTATACATGTAATATGTATGTATGCGTGTATTATGTATGAATTCATGTATGATGTATTATGCATGTATTATGTATGTATGCATGAATTATGTATGTATGCATGTAATATGTATGTATGCATGTATTATGTATGAATGCATGTATTATGTATGAATGCATGTATTATGTATGTATGCTTGTATTATGTATGTATGCGTGTATGATGTATTTATGCATGTAATATGAATGTATGTATGTATATATGCATGCATGCAGGTATGTATGCATGTAATATGTATGAATGCATGTATTATGTATGCATGTATTATGTATGAATGCATGTATTATGTATGTATGCGTGTATTATGTATGAATGCATGTATGATGTATTTACGCATGTAATATGTATGAATGCATGTATTATGTATGTATGCATGTAATGTGTACGTATCTATGTATGAATGAATGAATGAAAGAATATATGTATGTATGTATATATGCATGCATGCAGGTATGTATGAATGTATGTATGCATGTATGTATGTAATAAAGTATGTAAGTATGCCTGTAATTATGCAAGTAAGTCTGTATGAATGTATGTATGTATGTATTAATGTATGTATGCATGTATGTATGAACGTTTGTATGTATGTATTAATTTATGTATTCATGTATATATGTATTAGTGTATGTATGCATGTGTGTATGAATGTGTATGCATGTATGTATGTATGTATTAACGTATGTAATTTCTGTTCATAGAGTTTGTTTAGTTTTCTTTCATTAATAATATTTGTTCCTTACATTTGCCTCGTTCGTGTTTATTGAGTTATTTTCATGCTACTTAATTTAATTAAATATCTTATTTAAATTAGCGTAATTCTTTTTCAGTTCCCGTTTTACTTTTCAAAACTATGTAATCAGGGCCACTTTAACCAGTGGGAAAATTGGGCAGCTGCCCACGGCCCTTTAATTTTATGGGCCCCCTCTGCCCGACCGATGGTACCGCGTTCTTAAACTTGTCCAAAGTTTTTCCAAATTTCTCCAGAAATTTTTTTTTGTCGTGTCAGAAGTAAGTCTGACGATACTAGCATTCTTAAGGCAAAAATTTATCCGATTCTGCTATTTGGAGCGGGGAGCGCTATCAGAGTTGCACACATATTAAAAAGTTAGTTCACTTGTTCTTTGGATTCACCTATTTGGGATGTTGAAACACAAAGGACGTTCAAAACGTTTCTTTATCCGTGGGTAATCTTTGCATTTCACACTTCAGCTTGAATGTATAAAATTTAAACCGGGATAATTTTTAGATTATTTATTTTTACTCTTTCCTGTAAATTCAGTTTTTGTTAATATAAATACATTTTTCGGATTAAGATTTTTGAATCTCTCAGTAGCGTGAATTTGTTGTGAATCCTCCCTCTTTTTAGGAAATGGGACAGTGGACCCCAAGATCATTTTTTTCCATAGCCTCACCACTGCCTTAAAGTGGCCCTGTATGGAAGGCGTGATAATTGTTCATAATGGTTCCATCTTTCGCGTTTTGTAAATGTAGTCTGAGCATGTAATAAAATATGTTTGTTCCTTGATGTGAATGAATATGATGTCCTTACTTGTTGTATGTGTAATTACTCAAAAACTTTCTTTTCTTTTTTATCGTTTGAGTTTTACCTTTATTTCTATTTTTACTCATTTAGGATTAACTTTGTAGGAACTGTGAATCTGAAGATGGCCGT
This sequence comes from Zootermopsis nevadensis, assembly GCF_977971745.1. Classification (NCBI taxonomy): domain Eukaryota; kingdom Metazoa; phylum Arthropoda; class Insecta; order Blattodea; family Termopsidae; genus Zootermopsis; species Zootermopsis nevadensis. The sequence continues at coordinate 6,303,696 of NW_028259156.1, read as the reverse complement.
CTTAGGAGTTGTTGTGCCGTGTAGTCTGGTGAAAGTATACCGACGTTTCAGAGGTCCTTGCCCTGATGACGGAGACAGTCAAGGACCCCTGAAACATCAATTACCTTCTACAAGACTACACAATGCAACAACCAAGAAAACAGTCATCTTTGGGCACATTTTGTGTACAAAAGTTTTGTTGAATTATACAGAGTGAATGTCAAGTGTCTTCGAATTCCTTATGTTATGCAGTCCCACACAACACATGTTTATTACGCGTTCTTTGCGCAGAGTGCATTATCAGTTGGTTATATCTGTCCGTCAGTCCAATCAATTCAACCCAAGAACCACTGGATGTATCTGGATGAAAGTTGTGCCACTCCACACAATTGGGATTTAATACCTCTTTCTAAATTTAGGCTGAAAAGAACGCATCAGGATATTTTGTGTATTCCTGTACGGAGTACAATTTCCAAGGCTCTTCTAACTACAGCAGGACTTCACCCCTCCCTTTATTTCTTCTTTTTCTTTCCTTCGCGTTATATGTCATCATATATAATCGTTTTTAAACTTGACTGTACCCTATTACAATGTTTCTACAAATTCTTTAAATATTCAAATCAGCAAGTGGCTTAGTTTAATATATTTTCAATTCAATTCATTTATATATTTTGCTCGATTGCACAACAAAAATTTGAAGGCGCTAAACATTCATTCTAACAGATACTGCACTGCACTGAATTCTAACATAAATGTAACACTTTATATATTATTTTAAAAACTGTTAAATATAAAGCCTTAAATCTAAATAGACTTGTTCCTTTTCATGTATTTATTTTTATTTTTAACTAGATAACCTCTCGTATAATATTTATAAAAGTCTTCAAATAAAAATATTTTTCGCTATTTGTACATTATTATTACTCCTTTTTCTCTTTTCCATACCAATTGGCACTGTATTTCAAAACTTCTGTGTTATTTATTTTTCATAGTCTCGTCATAGTCACTCCACCGCTGCTCCAATTTTGTTCATGTATCATCTGGGGGAGGGGGGCAATGGTCCAGCTGCACACAGAAATACTCTCGCCCAATTGTAGCAATCACAAAATATCTTCATGTATGGCGCAATGCATGTATTAGGGTAATTGTTATTTACTGTAAAGTGTAAATAACCGGTGATGTTATAAAATTATTTAAAAAAATTTCCTAGTAAATTTGGGTAACAGCCGCTCATAATAAACTGTTAAATTATACCGTAGGATATATGTATATCATTATATTCACTAATATATAATAATTCTTGCTATCTTCAAGTACATATTTATTACACGTAGGGAAACTTTGTTTCTACTGCGCGTTTGTTTACAGTGTTTCGGTGTGACATAAACATGATGTTCTGCCCCTATAATATCCGGCGCCGAAATCAACACATTTCATTGGCTACTGTTAACAACTGAGCGGCTGCAAAGAACGCCATATTCAAGTGAGATGACGAAAAAACAACCTAAGACAATTCTTATTCAAAAACAACAACAGAGTGGTTATCACTCCTGCTTCGTATTCGGGAAGTCTCGGGTTCAAATCTCGGTCAGGAGACCTGCGACCCTGACTGATGTTTTTCATGGTTTTTCTCAGTCCCTCCAGGCAAATTCCGGGATACTACCTTAAATTAGACCACGACCGCTTCCCTGCACATCCTTTTCCAATTCACTTTCTTCCTCTCATTGGACGTTATATAGTCGGAGTTAATGATAAGGTGTCGTTAAATAAACTATAATAACAACAGGAGAGTGGGCGTTAGTGTGTGAGCATGTAAAATAAAAAATTACATCTATAACGAGCATGTAATGGAGAGTATTTTCGAAAAATTTGTTATAGACCTCTAGTCATTTGATTTGAATTCAACACAAACCGAGGACAAAAATAAAAATGTAATGGATGAAGCAGTTCCATTTTCATCGGACTCAGACTGAATAAGTAGTGGACCGCGGTAGAAACACAAGCCAATGTTTTTAGCAAGAGAGTACAATACTGGTCTCAGCCTGTTCGCTTTCTCAACTTGCCCGCGTTATGGCGGCGTCTCTACTCTAGTAGGCCGGGCCTCAAGCAAGCAGAACGAGGAACTAGGGCCATAAAATTGCGATCCGCTTCTAAATCCAGACTTACATTTTATAAGTCATTCTGACATAAGTCTTTCTTGGTTATCCATAACATTTCAAACAGTTCAAATCGTACCAGAGGATGACATTTACACGTAAAATGAAAGACAGTTGTAAACCTGATTCAAATGTCTCAGGATAAATAAAGCTCAGTGGCGAACTGTTCGTGAACACTCCCTGGTAAAATCACGGCTAACCGTGGCTCCCCTATGACGAGTTTAAGATCCCGCACACTCCGTAATAGAGAATAAGCGAAACAGAATAAGAAGGAAGATGAGAAGTGGATAAAGAGAACGTGAAAATAGAATGGAAATAAGATTACAGAGTCATAACAACGATGATATTCTTAGTGATGAGAATATTATACATCGTCAGTCACTTGTCAAGTAGCTTTAGAAGCTGATATGGATCATTTTGCTTTTAGGCAGGTCGTAACACCCAACTGCGACAAATATCTATCACGGAGCGAGCGGCTTAATGACCCCGTGACCACTGGTGACCTGTAGCAAAAGCCAACACACGGGACCACCGGTCCACAACCGGTTCCAAAATACATTTCCCGGAGACGAGGACGAGCGTGTTTTTAAGCTGTAGGAGAACCCGGACGGAGTTCACGGACGGGATCTCCTACAACTTCAGTACCCTGAGGATAAAGATGGTTCTCAAAACGCTGGTAGTTTCTCCATTAAACCATCTTACACGGCTGGTAGCCCGAGAAGAATTCATTCTATGACAGACGATATTCGGACTGAACGAATACAGCATTTAAAATGCGTTGGCTGTGATGTGAAATGAAAAGGACCAAGACATAACTCAGAGGGTTCAAAAACGTCTGGTCATTTGAGGCAAATTTCGAAGAACACTAAAGGGTGGAGACAAAATAGACAGATAAGATTTTATTACGTTATAGTCTTCCCTGCCTTAATGCAAATTACAAGCACAGAAATAAGCAAATTTCAAACAGCAGAAATGCGTTTTCTAAGGTCAGTCTAAGGACGTACAAGACAAAAACGTTTCACAAATGAACACGATAGAAATTAATTGGGAAACAGCCAGTAGCATATAAAATAATGCAATACAGAAAAAATTAAATTATACATAAAAGAAAAAATTCCCTGAACACCGGTCAAAGGGACGTCACTCTAAAGGGCGCTCCTGGAAACGATGGAAGGCAAACGAGAGACTGGAACAGACGACGTCATAATCCATAGAAGAAGAAGAAGAAGAAGAAGAAGTACACATACAGCGGATGCAACTGTAACTCAAATGAGTACCACGCCAGACAGACAAATGAGGGAGTACAAATACATCTCGGCACTACATTTATTTAAGTTGGTGGCCTCACGCCTCGGCTGCTTTACCCCCGAGGAAACGAATCCGGTACCTACTACAGTCCACGACTGTAATCTTGAGACTTGCGGGGTGTGGAAGTGGGGTGAAGGAGGGAAGATGGCGTCTGCCTTTAACGCTTCGGACTTCCCGCATTCCTTGCAAGTCTCAAGATTACAGTCGTGGACTGTAGACACGAGGCCGGGTAAACCCTAGATCTGATGTGAACGTCGCAACGAAGAGGTAAATCTTGGCGTGCCATTTATTTACAAATATTCGGATAAGAGTTGCCAACACATCGCACAGAGAACACCACAGATGATAGGACACGGACGGACAACATGATTACCCCACGAGGCGCTGGTCATTTGTTTTAGTCAAAAATAACTTGGTACAAAGAACACGTGTAGACAGACAATCGAACGGAATTTGACTCCCTGGAAGAGATGGACCCCCACGACTTAGAGACGAGTTATGAGTTTGAATCCATCACTGTCACTGGGACACACCCACGACAAACTTTCAAATTTCTCTCAGTCTGTAGTTTGACAACTAATAATCGTACGTAATCCAAGAGATGGATCAACCCACCCACTTCTGGACTAACAATTTTACTTACAGCTTAGCACCTTGTACCCAAGTCGCTTTCACGTAAACAAATTTAAATTTACTTCCACAGTAAATCAGATTACAAAGCGTGACAACCCCACCAATAAAATGCTAAGATTCAAATTTTTCACGAATATAGGGAATAAATGCGTAATTCATTAATGCATTGTTCATTTCTAACTCAAAGTGCGTAAGTTGATGCTTCAGTGCAGATAACTGTTTACCACTTATTTCCGACTTCTACCAAAATTATACTGGCGTCGCGATTTAATGATCACCCTGGGCCCGTCTGCATATGGCGTACCTAGCCTCTGCGTTCAAGTCTAAATACAGAGCCATGGACTCGTCAGAACTCACATCAGCAGACTAACAACGGAAAAATATGTCAGGTGATTCACTGCCAAGCAACGCGCCTGGCAAACACATGATTGTCGACCAATGGCGTTTCGAGGCGGCCAGCTCTGACGCTAATTGGAAGGATCATAAAATCACAAATATTCTATTCATTGTCTTCGGTAAAAGAGCCTATACAAATTTGATTCTCGGGGATGTAATAACGAGTGGACTTGTAGAAGTGACCTGAAGATAGACTGTGTACAAACTAATCACACGTCTTTACTACCCAGAAGAACATCGACATAAAAACCTGTTCTCTCTGGGTTAGCCCTTCAATAAACTGGATAATTATAACTACGATTAACTCTTCCCTTTTAATAATCAAATATTAAACTCACATACAACTGTTCACGCTACTTGATACTTACTCGTATTTACACTGGCAAAAATTCGCACCTTTAGAGCCTAGATCCTGTCGAATTTTATAACAAAAACTACCAAGGCTTCACTTTTTACTGTTTTTGGCCAGGGGCCAGGTTCGTGTTAACCGTGTTAACCCGGCTAACACTTTCAAAAAAAGGCCTGCCTTAATTTCATGGTTCCGTAATAGGTGTTCCGTACATTGGAACAGATATAAAATGAATCATTAGCCAGCTCCAGCCAGCCAGGAGTTGTTAGCCAGATATTTGAGGCTAACACTCGTCGGGAATAGTTTACGCAGTAGCACTGAACGACGAAAGTAGACAGATTAATTTTTTATTGCCTTTTTCATAATGTTAGCCGGGCTAACACTGCTAACACGGTTAATTTCTCCGCCCATGTAAAAATAATTTTAAAATTTCACAAAATCAACACAATACAACCAATCCGACTCAAACGTAGTCTAAACTTAGTGTTGACCTTGACTTTTTTATTTCCATTTTTTTGCCTAAATAACTGAAGCATTTGCTGTCGTGTTCGAGAACATCTTATTCTCTGATAAAAACTGTTGTCTAAATGAAATCTCAAATGGCTCGGCACTTTTTCGTAAAATTATCCAATGCCAAATTTAATTAAAATCGGTTTTTCCATTCTCGAGCCGTTCCATGTGTGGGGACAAGAGGGAAGGGTTGAGCGATTTTAAAATTTTTACCTCGGGACTGCGAAAGCTCCTAGAGACCTCTGGTCGAAATCGGGGGCTCACAATTGCACGGCGATAGAAAGATAGCTAAAGAAGGCTGTGGGATGTATAAGTCTACAATCTGTGGTGCATTTAACACCGCTGTCAGCACTTCAGATTTCTTGCGTCGAATGATAATATGATTCATAAATAATGAATAAAACTGAAATATAATTGTGATACGTAGAAGTTATACAGAATACTGAAAAAACGGACAACGAAAACAGAGGGTGTCATCAAAACACAAATATGAGAAATAAATACAAGCAACCGTAAATGAAAGTATGTTAAAAGCCTTGGAGGTACTCTAAAGCAGTGGTGTTCAACCTGGGGTACGCGAAGATATCTTAGGAGGTACGTAAAATTTAAAATATATATATATATATTATTTTATGATAAACACTGAATAATCAGTAATGTAATTCATTTAATTTATTTTAGATGTAGATTGTAATCTATGTATAACTTGAATTATACACCAACAACTTTGGGGTACAAAGTTGAAGAGAAATTATATCTGGGTGTACGCGAACAAACAAGGTTGAATACCACTGAACTAAAGCAGTGAAGAAACAGCGTTAAGATAGAATGCAAAAGAACAAGGCGCCTTTCTGACATAAATCAACATTGACACCAATAAAGTTTCCAGAACGGCAAAGGACGCGTTTAAAAACTACGTGTATTCCAATACTTCAGGGTCTAGGATCAAACACGACGGACTGTCGCCTGTCAAATGTTTAAACACATGGGATTCGAGAACCATGGCAACTGGCGAAACAAAAGACGTACATATGGAATAAGTAACAGTCAGAATATTTTTCTGTTGATCGACGCGCTTTCTAAATGTAAAGTATCCGGTGTTGTGTCCGCTTCAGTATCTGCAAGAAGTCCACGAAATGCTCTCCGTGTTCTGCCAGATGCGTCACAGATAGGACGAAAAATTGTCAAACTTCGAAGGAACTGAAAACCGGTTTCAGAGCGAGGCCAGATGGGTAGTCAAAGCACACGAACATTAAATCTTTACAAGGCGCTGGGTTAACGAATAATTAACTGAGTTCATGAGTAAGTGATTCACAGTGGGTTACAGTGTCCGCGCGGTCTGGAACCGTAGGTTCGAATCCCACTCAAGGCATGGATGTTTCTGTGTTGTGCTGTCCTGTACAGACAGAGGTCTTGCGACGGGTTTAAAAATCGTCCAAGAATCCTACCAAACGTTTAAATATATCTTAAAAAACCTCTCCTATTTGTTAATGCCAAGATCCTGCAGGAATGAACAGCCAAGATTTAAGTGGTAATTAAATGAGTTAATGAGTGGGATTGATTTCTATGGTAACAGAGTAAGTTAGTGAGGGAATTATGCAGAGTAGCATAATCAATTATTCCATTTGAAAAGAACTTAAATTTTTATTGAATAGTTTTTTAATTTACAGAAATAAATTAGAGGCTTGTGAAATTAATATAAACCCAAGAGCGTACAGAAATTATTGAAGCGTCACTAACAATTAATCGCTAAATTTCATTGAAGCAGAGATAATTTATCAGAAATTTTAACACCCCACGGCAGCAACAAGCTGGTGCAAACATTACAGCCAAGAGATCATGAAAATCGTCACGAATACTCCAGCGTTTTCCTACAGGTGATTAATTACGTGTCTTTCTGTATAATGAACTAAAACGGGAGAGAACTTAAGGTAGACCTAATGAGTAAATAGAGAGAGTGAGTTAGCGAATTTCCAAGCAGTTGAATTTATGGCAGAAAGAGCAGATGATTTGCTGAGTGGGTTCTGTAAATTCGGATTCGTTAATGGAAAGGAATTTATTGACCTGACTGAGTAATATAAACTTTTCGAGGAAGACAAGTAGTTCGTTTACATGCCTCTAATAAACATTCACATGAACGCAATGAAGAAGGTTATTATACTTTCGAATTTATATTTATGGACACGGTCAACTTCATTGCATAATAGTGTATTTCTAGATGATTCCATAAAATGTTTCCACCAGTTTGTTAAAAACTTTTTTACATACCTGAGACACAAAAATACACTGATATTCTCACAACATATTACTTAGCAATCGTATATACTTACTCATCAGATGACGTGCCGCTTCGTTTTATGTAGTAGTTGAGGAGACCAGATCTATAGGAAAGTGAACACCGGAGCGAATTGTTACACGAGTTCTGCTTCCCGTCCACAGCATGACGTCACAACGCAAAGTTCTTACTCTTTGAAGCACTTTTCTGCACAAATTGATGGAGTTGTCACTCATCCCTATGCGAGTCCTGAACCTCGCCTACAGGCTGTTCAAAAATTAACTACTGGACATGAGTCGTTTGTATTCTAAACACTAACCAACTAACAAACTAGATGGTTTAGGGAACTCGAAGGTTCATCACAGAACTAACCAAAGCCCTCCACCGGTCCCTGTCCTGGGCTAGCAAAATCCGATCGCCTTCAACTCTTATCTTCCATACAATTTTACAATTTTTTGCATTAACATGGTCATTCATATAGCCTTTCAGTTTCTTTCAAGAATCTGACTTGCATGAGAGACGACAAGCTGACCGAATGGTGTATCGGGAAGGATGTGGGAGGATAGATGATAATTCTGATGACGAAGCCCCGTTAAATATTGTATACTTTTAAGGTGATCTGCGTTAAAGTTGTCGTTTTCTGGATTGTTGCGTTGTGTGATCTTTGGATTGTACCCAAGGTTTCGGAAGAGTATGCTGCCTGCTTTACCAGGGCTTAAAACATTGTTTTCGAACCCAAGACCACACGGCGCAACAACCCAGAAGATCATTATCGTAATCCCGTTAAATTAATAATTAATTAAAAACTAACGTTCCACTTTGCTCACGCAACAAGCCATGTTACCGAACTTTGTGGTCGAGTGATTTACACTTGCGAGATACAGGATTCAAATCTCGGCTCTGAGACCGGTGGATTTCCTCAGTCCTTCCAGGAAAATATCAAAATAGTACCTTAAATTAGGCAACGACCGCTTCCTTTTACATCCCTTCCAATTCACTATAGTCCTATCATTCGACGCTATACAGTCTGAGCTGCTGATAAGCGTCGTTAAATAAACCACAAATAAATAAATAACAATCCATGTTCAGTAATCACTTATCAGAGTTAAATGTTCACGCATTATAGATTTCAGCACTCACGGGCAAGCAAACTGTTTTTAACACTTCTGATTTGACAGAAACTACCGCTACGTGGCACTACTGCTACGTCTCACACAACACAAAGGATAGGTAGTCAGTGCATCTGCTGGCTAACGCGCTGTTACAGTAAACATGCACCCACCCCAAGTCCGTGCAAACAGACAGAATTTAAGTAGTATCTATAGCATTTATCATTGTTTATGTAATAAATATCAACCAATACGACGCTCAAAACGGTTACCGCTGCAAAACATAATATAACTGATATATTATTCTTTGATAAAAACGGAACAGTAACATAAAATTATACCGGATGGGGGACTAGGTTAAGCAGCAGTAACAGCACTTCCCCTTATAAGGGTTTGTTTAGCTAGATGCCGAGCAGCACAATACACTTCGGTAAAAAACCTATCTACTGCTGCTCCGCTCTGGTGGACATCCGACGAGTTATAATTATGGCATGCTCGACAATGGGTCCTGAACAGAAACACAGACACCATCGTGCTATTCTTGTTTGCGAGAGTTACCATGGAAACTGTGATACAGGGCTTGACCTCACTATACTTGTGCGGAATTAATACGCTAAAACAAACGTCGATCTGGTCGGAATATACATTTAATTACTCAGAGCCATCTGTATGGTTTTAGCAACGACGTTATTAGACGTAAATTAAAATGTAAATGGCACGAGTATTTTTCAAATGACTCTAAGCAAATTGTTTCTAGAATTCTTTGTGTGTACTGACAGACAGACAAACGGGCAAATTGATTTTAGCAGACACTCCTTAAGGATGGGAACACACCGAAAAAGGGTTCATATGACCATAAATGCTATATGTCTTTGTAGCCTGTAACAGTGCCCTATACATAATATATTTAAAATAATATAGAGTGAACAAACCAACAACTATTAACACTATAATGGACACTATTGCCATACGCGTTTCGACCTCAAGAGGTCATCATCAGTGGCATCAGGGAAATTAATACATATAGTCAAATGGTTCGAGCAAATTTCATAATTAAAATAAAAGGTAATTGACAAGATGACTGCACTAGATGCTGTTATTCACAGGAGTAAAACTCGCACTTAGCTGTTGATTCCGTTGTACGGTGGAGTTCACAGGTACAGCCACCGTACATAATAGAACAATTGACTATCATAATATTCCTATCCGTTGCTGTAGTTTGCCTTCACCGCGAGAAACTTAATACATTGAGGATTATCTATTGACCTCAACATTACACTCCAGGGTTAACGATCTTGATATAGTCTCGTTACCAACAGGCATCTACGATCACGTTGTGAAGGAACACAAAATCAGATTCCCACAGTTTATGCATTATTAACATAAGTTGCGTAAAGCAGAAGTCATGTTTGTAAGGCTGTTTATCACCCAAAACAGTTTAATGGCTTTCGATAGGATTTCGTATTGCAAGTCTTGCACAGAACATTATCAAACGATTTCATTAATTACGTTTTTCTCATCTGTCCGATATAAATGAAGTTTACACAAAACTCTAATCGAACTTCTTAATGTTCAACAAACGACTCAATGTAAAAATGGCACGTAAATATAATAAGCCATAAATATAATTAAAACTAACAATATATATAATTTTGTAGGAGTTAATGTTTTCATGGATGTGAATTTTAAAATGGCTATCTTCTATCTATAAGTTTTACTGTAAATATTTTAAAATATTATACTAAAAGGGGTCATTTTCGTATAGACTGAATGTAACTTAATATTCTGGTACAATGGTGTGTTCTACACTCCGATATAATATTTATTGAAAAGTCCCATTTCCGAATTAGACATCTTTTATTTTCCTGATTTAGTGACGTGGCGTCATATGTCTGCTACGTCTCCTCCTTAACGCTCGGAGTTTGGCATTAAATAACAAAGCTTCTGAAATTTCGTACCAAGCACTTAAAATGCCATCCTTGAGCTACAACGCAGCACCGAGCACGTACTCAGACGGCCTTCTTCAACACGGTGCCATCAGAACTGCTACGTCCTTGAGCGGAGTAGAATGAGCGAAAGGTTTAAGTGTTTCTACAGACAAAAATCTATCCAGTGTAGTGTTACCAACGATCACCATGAGTAAAACAAACATAAAAGACAGAGATGCGGAGTTTGGGTGTTGTAAATTAAAATAGGGTCGGGACTCGAATTTTTGCCACTGTTAAAAGTGAAATGCATCGTCAAAAGTTTATCTCACTTTGCCGTGTGTGTCATTTGGTAACGCCATATTCTTTGTCTATGGCCTTTTCTGGTCGGCGTCGCTCCGACCGAAGACGGACAATAACGAAAGTTTGGCGCCGAATTTGAAATTTCAGGAGATGAAGACGGCTGTAACTCGGTTAGGAGGCTTTTCCTGACCCACATCCATTTGAATTTTTTCATTACCTTACTGTGCAGAACCCATCTTTACATTCGCCTCAAACATTCAAGTTGTGTGTGCCTTGTATTTTAAACCGTGTATTCGCTTTGTACTTGTAAATTTTACTAATATGAAAACTGTCAGAACCAACAATGTATACAAAGTCGTGAATAATGTATTTGAAATATGTTAGCAGTCTAAACTGCAACAGGTTAGGCCTAGAAGACTCCAATGTTATCTTATTTCTATTTCGCAATTCTGAAAAAATTGTTGAAAATTCAATCCGAAAAGAAAACGTGAAGAAATTCGTGTGGCAAAATTAGCTGCTATTAATGATATATTCATACATGTAATATCTAGAATGGCAACTTCTGACGTGCCGGAAATTAAAAGATCAGATACACGCGACGTAGACTTCAACTTTTCGTGTTAATCTGTTTTTTTAAAAGTACATAGACGTGTTCCTGACAACTCGCTACATGATACCAAGCACTCTTCTTGTCAAGCACCGATCTCGATACTTATAAATGAAATGAACAGAGCAAATTATCCATCGGATTACAGAGTTAAATGTTCCGTTGTTGTAAATGAGGGCGAACGTGGGTTGAGGATTTTTTTTAGAATAAAGCTGAGGAGATTGTGTTGATCTCAGACAGAAAAAGTAACAGGATAATTGAGAATATTACATTATAAGAGGCTTCATAATATATACTGTACACCTAAAATTGTTAAGTTGATGAAGGTTAGATGGACATGACATCGAAACATGTAGCACACGAGGAAGTACGTAATTTGTACGAATTCTAGATTATAAATTCTTGGGAAAGGACAGCCTGAGAGTCCTAGATTCATACTGACAAGTACTACATGTAGAAAATCAGATTTGTGATGTAATTTACGTTTATTTGTAAAAATTTGAGGTTCTCGTGGTGGTGAAGATTTCGATGTTGTTCTTCTTAGTTGTAACGCAATACAGACTCGATGCTTTAGTAACAACCTTCGAGTCTGCAAGGCGTCACAACCTAAAATAATATCTTATATTGAATTAACATGTATCGGGAAACAGTGTTTTAGAGCAGATCATTTTGAAATGAAATTTCAGATTCTCCTAAAAAGTTTTTAAGAATAACAAAGAGTTCAGTAATTTCGTTTCACATAACTTATAAATAAATTACTTGTTGACAATAGTTGTTTCTTTCAGAATGTCAGGAGATTTAACATTGAAACACAACGGATCAAACTGAACCAAGCAACAGGCCTTAAGAAGCAGTTAAGTGTTTACTTCTGTAAGAATGTCCTTGAACGTGTTCCTCAACCTTTTCAGATCAATTTGTTACTTTCATCACACTCCAAAATAAATAGCGGTAAGATATATTAGTGAATTATCTTTATTTGTAAAGCAGATATATTTTCCGAACGCACCAACCGAATTTTAAGTCTAATTTCGGTAATAAGATAAATAGGTTAAGACGTAGAGCTAGTCGATAGTCCAAATATAATTTAATTTTAAAATAAAAGAACACCAGAGGCCGATTTTGACATAGTTAAAGTGAATATGGAAATCCTCTGCAAACGAGAATAAAACCGATGAAGATGAAAACCTCAAATCCTACACGAGAATAAAAACACAGCTCCCACCCAAAAAGTAGAAGAATGAGAAAGGCGAAGTTAGTGTTCGTGATTGTAATTCTGCCCTTCAGTTATCGCTGTGTTCATGGCCACAGTTTTATTGCAACAAGTAGACCAACATGATCCCTATCTCCCCTACATGACAAAATTATTCAAACTGCTTTAGCCTCCGTCTTGCCTAATCTGTTCTAGCGGTCGAACTTGTGTTTCTTGTCGTTGGTGGTGTCAGCCCTGAATTTCGAAAACTGAGGGACCATCAAGTACGTACTTTGAGCGCCAGGCAGCGTTCTATTAAACTGAAAACTACGTCATACATCGCGTTCGGCCCACTTCCGCTGGTGCGAGCAGACAAGTTAGCAGCGTCAAAAGTGACTCAAACGTTGCTTCATTTGCGTGTGCAGTCTGTGAATTTGGTAGATTCTCAGGTTACATAGATCACACAACAAAAAGTATATTTTGGTTAGGTAAGGGTTTGGAGAAAACATCGTAGTGCTTCGTTCGGGGTTGTCGCATGGCCTTATGATGCTCTATCAGATTCTTTACACAGATTGTCACGAACCAATCAAAAGTTAACTGGAGGCGAAGCCTTGTGCAGGCGCAAGATATCATCCCTTGCTAGGTTAAATAATTCCTGCGACAATTAGATATACAGAAATAAAATAATTGAATATTTTCAAGTAAAGATAAAAGAACCAATCAACTTCTTTTTCTGTCACATTTCCGCTTGCTGTTATCACCCTGAGGATGGTGGCATTAAATTCATTTGAAACGTCGGTCAATATCAAGTGTATTGCATTATTCAACTCGCGCAACCTTGACATATGTGATTGATTGTAATATTGGCATATCGCTAAGCTACTGATTGAAAATCAAGGTACGTTGTAACTTATAAAGAGGAGATAATGTTTGTTATAAGGAAGTTTATTCAAACGCTGTAACGGGTTTCCGCTATACGACTATAATAGACTACGTTCCTTTCGATAAAGAGGTCGCCGAAGGAAGTAATCTGGAAGCCGATTCGCTTTAACGAGAACATTCTGGCAGCCAAGCAGGTGGCATCACAATCAGCGTTCCTCGAGTCTCATCGCGGACCTCTGAGAACACTTGCTTTAGGACAGCCTCGGCCGAAGTGCGAATCCCTGACAACTGGCCTCCATCCCCGTGATTTTTTTTTTAGATTTAATAGCGTGAGTCAGTGTGTCCGTTGGCAACCCTTCAGCAACGGTCACTCACGAGCCCGTATCAATACCAATATTTAGGAGTAACACAGTGTCTCCATATTCAAGGCTGAACAATAATTTGTATTCACGACTTAATCAGTACGACTCTTGGGAAAACAACAACTTTCGTGACCGGAAAATTTCACGTGTGTAATTTACTAATTAGAACTACAGTAATAAAACATGGCAGAAATACTTTGCTTTGAGAGGAAAATATCTTCCAAACAAACCATTAAGACCGAAACGGATATATAAAATATTGATACACAACATCTTTTAGAAATGCTGAATGGGTTGAACTGGTTGAGGTTCGTATCACACGCAAATTAGCAGCTAAGCTTTTTCGAGACACACTATAAAACAAACGACAATCGTTAAAGTATAGATGAGTCACACTGACCTTTCGACGAGCGGTCAAATAGGAAATGAAAAATCTAATGAAACATCAAACAGAACGCTTCATATTACGTTCCTTTATCTGTCAACAGAGAGTGCTCGAATCGCAGTGTAAGTGGACAGGGGTACAAAGCCTGAAGGGGAACAGCTGTAGTGGATCGGTACTTCAGCATACTGCCATCCTGCAAGTGTTGCGACTTCATTACAATACTAGTAATGGTAAAGGCGAAAGGTAACGTTATACCAAGTGTTTAACAAAGAACCTCGCCATTTAAACGAATAGTAACTTGCGAGCTCTTGGCGCGGGGGTGAAGAACAAGGTGATAAGCACTGCGCGCGCACCTCCACCCGTTCTACCTGGCCGTTCCGTGCACCGACCAGGCCGTGCCGAGCGCAACTATCCTCAGCACTAGTGAGCTCAGTAAGTAATCTGGTCCCTACCTTGCATATAATGGAGGTTTAGTTAGACGCATTCTTAGCTCAGACTCTAGATCGAGGCCGAGCGATTAGCAGCACACTCCGGCCGCTTTAGTTCCGAGGAAATAACACCAGTAGCGACTCTGGTAACAAAAAAAACCCATTGACATGCAGTGTCGGACACTGCCGCAGTTATTTTCGTGAAAACGTCAATCGTGTATAGTATATTGAAATTAAACAAAATTTTTGTCTTCAAATTCACAGCCTCGTATCTTTTTGAGTTTTTGAGACACACAGTTGGAGGCGAGGATGAGTTGTAACATATACACTCCTCTTCAAAACAACACTTGGTCCACTCCGATCGGATAATTAGTCTCTGAGATATGATCCAGTTTATGGACACGTGTCGAATCCGGAAAGTCTAAAATTGTGGGTTCACTTTGCGCGTGCGCAGTTCGCGACGTCCGGCCGCCACGAATGTCGGAACGATACTGGCGCAAACTTTCATCCTTCCTCTTTAAAACGAGACTAAGATGGCGGCGCTATGTATATTTTTAGCCGAGTTATTGAAGTTTGAAATTACTTCGACAGAAACTGTCGCTCATTTGGGCGCGATTGCCTCCCCACACCCGGCATCGATTTTAAAGACATTTTCTCGTCAAAACGTAAGAGAGTCTATAGTGGCGCCTGTGGTGGGAATTGGTGGCTTCTGCGTTCGGCTGAAGTCATGATTCTCGTCGTCCGTTTTGTTTTGGTGGCCTCAGACGCCGTCATCATCTGTCCATCCGAGTGTAAAATAAAATTTTGTGACGTAATTCATGAGTTTTGATCAAAACCTGCCGATTTACTGGCCTTTAACAATAGTTATTCAAAAGTTTCACCTACAGACAAAATTTAATCTGCCTCCTTATATGATTTCTGTAAAATTCAGAAGGCCTACAATCGGGTTATAAAGTTGTGAAACAAATCATTGCTTCCAACACAAAGACCACTGCATCGTTATCAAAATGCTTAACACACAATTTTCTTTACGTGACTGTTTTATTTAATCAAGACTATTTTGCAGGTATTTCAAGAGGGTTAACAGCATCTTTGTCACCCCTGACATCTCAAGATGAACATTACGTCTGTTGTCTTGTCCTTACATGAAATTTCTGTCGTAAAAAGAAAGAAAATAGAATAAGGAGCGAAGGTCAGTGCTTTGAGAAGCAACTACTGATTTTTTTGTGACGGCAGATAGAGCGGGCCCTAGGGACGTCGGCCGATGATCTGATTTCGCAGGCGACGGTCGGACTGCTGGCCGGATTCAATTCCCCCACATCCGACCGCGTGAGCTACCTCAGCGGTGAAGCAACACAATTCGACAGATTCTCTAAAGAAGCAGAGACCGGCTGCCTTACACCTTCTTCGTCAGTGACTCTAACCAAACACTGATCATTCATTCGAGCATACGCGTTACATTTATCCCGAGTCATCTCATTCATGCGAAGAGTTAGTTCAACCGGTAATTCGTGTTTCGCTGAGTGTATTTCTGATTTATTCAGGTCTTTCCATATGTGTGACAAGACACTTTTGTACCTACAAAAGTCTCTAAAATTCCATTCTACTATTCAAAACTGAGCGGTTTCTGAGGAAACCGACATAGTAAATCCAATTTTAAACTTTTTTGGAAAATCCTTAAAAACCATCCCAACAGCTGAAATTCATTTTTTACAATTCAATTTCAAATGAATGCATTTACATGTATTGCAACGCAGAAATACAGCTACAGTTGTGTGTGGTTTACTTATACAAAATATAAGACAAAAATATATAAATGTTTTTATTTTAAAAGTACAGCAGCGTAGACAGGAAAAAAAACGAAAATTTCACCACTCATATTCCTCTAGACCAGTGGTAATCAGCCTGTTTTGTTCGCGTACCCCCAGATATAATTTCTCTTCAATTTTGTACCCCCAAAGTTGTTGGTGTATAATTCAAGTTATACGTAGTATATAATCTACATCTAAAATAAATTAAATAAATTACATTACTGATTATTCAGTGTTTGTCATAAAATAATATATGTTTTTTTTAAATTTCACGTACCCCATAAGATGTTTTCGCGTACCCCCGGGGGTAAGCATACCCCAGGTTGAATACCACTGCTCTAGACCAGCGATACATAAGCGTGGTTGTTTGCGAGCCAGCATTTAAAAATTCTTTTGCCTGACGACCCACAGTTTTTCAATTAGGGACAAATTAAATATATTTTTTTGTTAATAAGCCAGTGTTATATTTTATTTATTGTTGTGTGAATAAAAGTGCATTTACAAATACAAAAATAAACTTAAAAATTCGTTGGTAACATTTACTTGACTAAATCATTAGTAATGCAAAAAAATTATGCTTTGAATTTCGCAACGCGAACCATCAAAACGTTCTCGCGACCCAACATTTAGGAACTCCTGCCATTCACTAATAGGTTTTTGTCGCATGGTATTATCTACATATGCGTGCAGGTTTAACGTAAAAGATGACAATACTAACTACAAAAAACATTTTGAAATAAAGTCTTTTTTCATAGAAACTCCAAAATAAACATAATTTCCAAATCGGCGCTGTTTCAGCACTATTTCAGTTGATATAGGTTCATGAACTAATCACAAAATAATTACTAGAAGTACTTGCCACTAATCTGATGCATTTTATACTTCCCAGGATTTAAGGGTTTGTAAATTAACTCATATTATTTTTACCTGCCAGGAACAAATTTTACTGTTCAGCACACAACGTGATCCGTCCACTCTATATAAGCTTAATATACTTTTAAAACCTATCCCTGCGCTGAACAACGCTAGTTTTGTCCCCACAATACAATTTAAAATATATTCATAGAAGGGGTTTTAAATTCATCTCTCCCGTTGCATGCTGACCATATGAAATTTTATGAAAATTCGTCAATGAGCGGCTATGATATTGACGTCCAAGTGCTGTTAAAATTGCATATGGATATTTGATTAAATATCAGATAGGTCTGTGGAATTGTTAAATAACGTTCCGATTACTTTGAAAACAAAACAGATACATTGCAGAGTAAAAATTAAATACTGATTTGAGCTAATTTGGATTGTTATAGAAATCCAGTATTATTCTACAAGTGCCACAAATCAGCCAGCCAAGAAGCTAAAATTCCCTAGCTTAGACCATTCGCATAGGTGGAATTGGTAAACAGTGCCTTGTAAATTATAACTGGGTATTTTTGTCTTGGCTGAAGGCCTTGACAGGCTCAGACCACGGGCAGATGTTACTTGTGCGAGGATGACCCCCATTAGGTAACTCGCCCTCCTACTAAAAGAACTTTAGGTCGATGGGTGTCTATGAGTTAAACCCAGAATGGTTGACTGAAAACCCCTACGGCTTCAGGAAGAATCATTCTGGATGTTCGCCTCAACCACTGGGACAGGTGGGCCCTGCTTCTTTCGAATTATACACTGACATTTGTATTACAACTGAGGAAAAGCATGGACTCTTCACTGAGGGTAGAAACAGTGCAATTTTTCACGGCCACTCTTTATATAACCCACCAGAACGTGTAGTATCTCTTGTCGACTGCCAATTCCTTCACGGGCAAAAGGGGTCGGTCTATTCTACTCGCAGTTCCCGGTAATTGGAACAACGGAGTTTAAAACGCACCCACTCGTGACTGGAGGAAGGGTAAAAAGGATTTTAAAGACAAAGTTAAATTCATCTTCACAAATGAAATTGTTTGACGTTGAAAGCTTCTACAAGTAAATTAATACTACTTTCTCCGTACCGGGTAAGAGAGGTTCATTAAGGCCCGCCTGAAGCAAACCTGCTTCTTGTGACGTATGGGAGATTGACCTCAGTCCCAGGCCACGGGTGACGGCGACAGCGCGCAGCCTACGATAACAGCTATTCATGAGATGATAATGTTGCGTCATTATTGTGTTGAATATATACTTGCTCCATTTTATCAGTCAAATCACAATAAAATATTATTATTAAATGTTAAAATATTAAAATATTACAATTAACATTTAAAATATATTAAAATGATGCTCTCTATCGAATATTTCGATTTACATTAGAGCATCATCTTTTACACTACATGTTTCGGTTCTAAATGAACCATCTTCAGGTGTATGATCCATATAAACTCAAATGTAATATCCTAAGTGCAATTCTTCGTCAGATGTCCATCAAATATCAGAACGTTTTTCTCTTCCAGACCTATTGTACTTTAATATTCAAGGTCGTTTCGTAATGTATGTCGCGCTTAACGTGATCTTGTGTGGGTGAAACGTTTTGCAGTGGTTTTTGTATCGGTCATAAATGAAGAGTGGAGGAGGTTCGTCACGGCAATACATTCAGACGGACGAACCTCCTCCACTCTTCATTTATATTTGATGGACATCTCACGAAGAATTGCACTTAGGATATTACATTTGGGTTTATATGGATCATACACCTGAAGATGGTTCATTTAGAACCGAAACATGTAGTGTAAAAGATGATGCTCTAATGCAAATCGAAATATTCGATAGAGAGCATCATTTTAATATATTTTAAATGTTAATTGTAATATTTTAATATTTTAACATTTAATAATAATATTTTATTGTGATTTGACTGATAAAATTGAGCAACTACGATAACAGTTTAAAAACTTACGCGAAAGCTAACCATTTTAAAATATTAAAACAAGAAAAAATGCCAGAATGGTCTGGAGGCATGGGCCTTGATCACTCGGATACTGGGATCATGGGCTCGAATCCCGCTCAAGGTATGGATGGTTGCTAGTCTGCGTCTTTCTCTGTTGTGCTGTCCTGTCCTGGCCTTGCGATGGGCTGATCATTCATCCAAGGGGTCCTAGCAATGTTTAAAAAGATTAAGAAATCTCCCGTGTATGAGGTGGCGAAAGGTCCTTCAATGACGGTAGAGTTACTGGTGATGAAAAACGACGAATAGCTAACAAACAACTGGCTCGCCTTCCGTGACTGTGTCCGTTTGTGTTCTTATACTGTGCGTTCACTGACTGTCACTTGCCGGCTTCCGGTTAGAACTGCATGACTCACCACCAATAATATAACAATATTTTATCATTTCCGGGAGCCGGGCAGCATTCAACTTTATCATTTTCTCTCAGTAAGAAATTCATGACACCGGAAGACTAAACCAAGAACTTTTGTCTCAAATTCCCGTCTGTAACGAAACGAATAAAGAGATCGTTCAGAAGAAAAAATATTGCGGGAATGCATGATCCGAAATTTTATAATATCCTGACAAGTATGGTGTACTCCATGGCAACACTACTATGCATTGACAGAAGGTTTCGCCCTTTCACGAACACATTTAGTGAAATTATAAACATTGCAGACAGTTTCATGCAGACGGAATTCTGACCACACCCCACTACATTTCTCCCTTCAGATCCCCTGGCTTCCAACACATCCTGCACACCACGGGTAATACGATCCGTAGTTCCGTAGTATGTGCCTGTCGTCGGGAACAGGCTACCTTAAAACATCTTCCACCATTCTGTTTTATTCTGCCAAATAAATACGAGTACTGAAATGACGGACCGGGTAAGGTCATATGAGGTCTAAGAACGTCTTTCGCTGACACATTAATTTTTAATTCAGAAACAGAATTTAAAAAACTACGAACACTGACATCAACAATAGGTAGAGATCAGTGTTGTCCAAATATCGGTCTGTGGGACACATCAGGCCCAATACGACTTGCAA
Organism: Zootermopsis nevadensis; assembly: GCF_977971745.1. Lineage (NCBI taxonomy): Eukaryota > Metazoa > Arthropoda > Insecta > Blattodea > Termopsidae > Zootermopsis > Zootermopsis nevadensis. The sequence goes on along the minus strand of NW_028259156.1, from coordinate 6,283,150 downwards.
ATAGAACCGTGAAATTAATTGTTAATTCGTTACTAGTTACTACGTTAATTTATTTTCTTTACTACGAAGGCTCTGAAATGAAAATTCGATTCGTATCTCGTTTGTTGTTTTACGTACAATTGGCACAAATGCTATTGGCTTTTAAAAGCCCTAATGTAAAATTTAAGTTTTTCCAGGTAGACGTTGTGTCAAATACAAGATGCTCCATAAATTAAAGCTATAATAATATGTGCAGACTTCAATAACATTCATATATAAGCATATGCTGTGGTACTTTCTCATTTCTAGATAAGTATTGTTAAAGATAACGAAAACTGGGTATTAGTTACCAAAAATAGTTCCAGGAGTTGGGCCCTTGGGTTCAACACGGCCCCTTAAACTAGTCTTCGCAGTATGATACTAACTGTCAGACGCAGGCCCGCATAACAGCCATTATACACTCTTAGTCTAAAACGTCAGTCTTTAATTCACACTACAGCAAGTGTTCGAATAGGTGACCTTCTGCGTTCCAGCGTACCTTCTTTCCCTTAACCCGATGCCTAAATCTGTGCTTCCAGTTCTGAACATGACTGTACTCCACTTCAATGACTTACAAACCAGTAACTGGCTCTTAGTCGGTTGATGCACAACATACACTGGGCCAGCGATATTTTTACCCGTAGCAAGCGCTTTCAAGAAGAAAAGTTAAAACTTTGACATACTTCACAAGTCTTCTCTTGTGTGAAAATGGCTGACTTTTGGGTTGTAACGCCGTGCGTCTTGGTAAAAGTTTACCGACGTTTCAAAAGTACTTGTCTTTATAGTAAAGGCAATGAGTAGCTTGTGAAGCTGGAAGATAGTGGAAGCAGTAAGTACCTCTGAAATGTTGGTAACATTTTACCATACTACACCTAGTTACAACCCAGAACACATCCATCTTCATTCTCGCCGCGGCGAGAACCTCAAATCCTACTTCTCTTACGTCTTCAGAGACTGGGTGCCCCTGCAAGACATCCACTAGCCTATACGCAGTACGGAGTTGTCGGAGAAGTTGCCGCTCAATCACGGCGACAGACTCATCATACAAGAGAAAGCTGAATGCTAGTGGACATGAGAAAACTGCATAAAGCAGGGCTACATAATTTTTACTCTCTAATAATATATATTACACTAACAAGTCAGTAGGGCAATTCATGATGAAATCCATAGAAGATTAAATTCAGAGAATGATTGCTATTATTCAGTCCAAAATGTTTTGTCCTAACTCCTAATATACTTACAAAGACTAAAGTACTCAAAAGTGTAATTTTGGCATCGAGAACACTAAATTCTTGGACTGTGTCAATCGTCTGTGTTTTTAAAAAGAACACTGCCTTTCTGAAGCTGCATCTACTTCCTTCCTCAGTTTATAAAGTGGGGAAGGGCTCTTACTCAGTTGGGTCAGATGGAGAGTTCCTCTGTTACTGGCCCCTTCATAATTGATTTGTAATTTTGCAAGTTGTGCTGTATGGGTGTGGAACTTGGTCTCTCACTTTGAAGAAAATTGATAGAGGGCCTTTCAGAACAGTTCTTTGAGGAAAATATTTGGGCCTAAATGGAAGGGGAATGTATCACACAGAGAATTGCACAATGAAGAGCTTCACGCCCTATAAGATTAAGAATTAGTTGGATCTATACTACCTCTCCCCCAAGTGCCTACATGGCGTGTAGCGGGACAACTTTACTTTACTTGCCAGTCATTACAGTAGTTATTGCATCCTGATTAAATTATCTTCATTGCCAGAGCACAGATCCTTGTCAGGAAGTAAACCTTTTTTAAATGCGTCTGATCATGGATTGTAGTTCCATGTTCAGGATTATGACAGCTGGGTTCCCTCTGAAAGGCTGCCATGCAAATACATCATTCATTCTACAAATATTAAACATATTGTTCTGAACACATTTCTGCTGAACTGCTTTGTAATTTTGAAAGTAAGACTGTGAAGTGACATGGTTACTTCAAAGTTGCTGCTAACCACCCCACAGGAGAAACAACATTATAAAAATTTGATTTTTGTTCCTGTAGGGGTAATATATCCACAAACTAAAATTACTTCTTGCCTTTTATGCAGAGTCTGAATGAGCCTGAAGCAGTGTTGATCAACACCTGAATTTCCAAACCTACACAGTAATACTTAATACTTTCCTTACATGCATTGGTCATTTCCCTGAGTTTTCCTACTAACTGATTCTGATTCTGCCTCAGATAATTCGTTGATGCGATAATTGTTCCTGTGCCCAAGCGTTATCTTCACGCTTCGTCCTGCTTGATTCTCGGTGGTCAGGGAATAGCAGACTGGCTGCAGAGAGGGCGGGAACTTCGCCCCGTAGTCCACACAGAACCACGATCACGATAGACTATGGTCGCCAGATAGGGAGTGTTTCGAATAAGCATTCGCATACAGCCGACAAGGGGTGATCCTCCGACTTGCGGGTTGGGCGTGGGGCTAACATTTCCTGACCGTGAGAATAATAAATTGTTCCGACGTTTTGTGCGTGTCCTCTGACTGGGACGGAATATTTACAACTTACCAATTTGCTGGACTAAGCGTAATCTTTAACAATGTCTGAATGTGACACGTGACCCAGTCATAGGTCCCTATCAGCTGTTTATCTTAGCCAGAATTCAAGTAACTTCGTTGATGTGGCCGACGTGTGTTGCTGCTAGCATTTGAATTCTTAAAAATGACACAGACAATTAAAGTAAAGCTGTCCCACTATACGCCATGTAGCTTTGGGGGGGGGGGGGGAGTGGAGGTATAGCTCCTACTTATTCATGACCTCAACACTAGATGGGGGTGAGTGGTCAGCATCACGCTCCGGCCGGCTTTACCCCCGCGAAAGGACACCGGTACCCATTGGATAAGGAGGAGGCTGGGTGGGCCCCAGAGCCGGTCTGGACGCAGAGGCTAGAGGAAAAATCCTCTGCCCCCGTCGGGGATCGAACCCCGGTCGCCCAGTCCGTAGCCAGTCACTATACCGACTGAGCTACGCCGGCTCTAACACAGACAATTACAAATGCAAAATGAAATATTAATATTAATAATAAGTAGGAAACTCTTGTCTCACCAATTGTGAAGAGCAGGAGACCTCCATGTCCCAGGCAGCAAAATTTGAATAAAGAATTAAACGGAAAGATTGCAGGAAAGGTTTTCACTGAATATAAAAGAATCTTGTTTTAGAAACACTTTATCCACCACCTGTTCACAGCACCGTTCGTTGCAGACTGACGAAAGCCAACCAAAAAGCTAACTGAGGGCGGAGTCCTGCGCAAGCGCAAGCATCGACCCTACCAATACAATGCTGACGTCATGTATGACGCAACAGTTAGTAAAGAGCGTGCAATACGGTTCATTCAGGCGTGCATAAGAAAAGAGAAATGACCCTTATGGCACGATTGTTGCAGGTGTTCGTATTTAATATGAACACCTGCGTTTCATATTTACACATTCTTTGTAGTTACAGAATTACAAATTGAATTACTCCAAGTTATAATTTGTAAGAAGTCAATAATTAATATTGAATATTTTCTGTGTAAAAGTAAATCAATTTAAATGTAATGAGGAGGGGCTTGAAGTAAATTTTGCAATTTGTTTAAAAATGACGTCGTGTTTTTCATACTTGTTTAATTTTAAAGACGATTTTTGAGGGGCCCGGGCACTGTTGAACCCATCGCCCCTACGACAGGGATGAGTTTGCTTTGAATTGAATTGATAAGAAGATGTTTACAGGGAAGAGAACTGAGTTTAACCAAACAAAATTATTGTTAACTTTCGAGGAAATACAGTTACTAAAACAGTGATCAGAATAAAATTCCAACTTAATAAGGCGAAAAATTTCGTTCTCTAGGAGAAGTAATTTATTTGTCGCGAAATTAACTGTACTGCGAAATATTAAGTAGAGCCGAAAACGCCTGGGATGGACGGTGTCGAATATTTATTTTTGTGCTTTTGTTCAGTATATTAAGTCCTTTAAAGACAAGACGTTTAGATATTATTAATTATTTATTATAAATGTAGTTGGGCTTTTATGAGAATGTATTTGAATCAGATTTATAATGTTATTGTCAGTTTTAGGCGATAAGAAGGAGAAAGGGCACAACTGCACTGACCAAAAGTCGACAAACCCAAAAGCTGTGATTGCTGTGGAGTTGAAGGTTGTGCATAACAGCAGACTCCGCTCCAGGTGGTGAAGTTATTTCCAGGTTATTTAATTAACAGTACTGCCACTCTAAACGATAATTGTGAAAATGAAGTAAAAATGTTCCACATTGTGTATTGAGCACGTTGCACCAGTGCGTCATGCTGTCAGTTCCCCGTTACCTGAAGACAGTCACTGACGCCAAAGCATGTTGTAATGACAACTCTTGAACAAATAATTATTGTTGAATTGAAGCTTAAATTTTTATAAATGCAATGGGAACAACAATAACAAATAGAAATGAGGTCCATGATGAAATTAGGAGTAGAATTCATTCGGAAAACGCTCGATTGTATTCACTACCCAAAATACTGAAGGTCAGGATATATAAAACAGTGATTTTGTATGGTTGTGAAACATGGTCTCTTATCTTGAAGGAAGAACGTAGATTACAAGCGTTTGAAAACAGGCTCCGATGGACTGGTCATGTAGCGCATGGGGGGGGGTGGTAGGCAAGGTGTGCATACAGATTTATGGTAAGGAATCCTTATGGAAAAGACCACCGGACAGACCAAGAAGGAGATGTGAGGGTAACATCAAGATGGATCTTCGGGAGTTGGGCTGTGACGATGGCTAATGGATGGAGCTGGCTCAGGATCGTGGCCGGTGGCGGTCTTTGGTATTGTTGGTGTTGAACCTGCGGGTTCTGCTACCAGGGAGTTAGTTAGTTAGTTAGTTGGTTAGTTAGCTTTACTTACAAGGTTTTTACGAGGCATGCGGAGAATGTAGTACACAAGGGAAAAATGGAGAAATGAGTATAGAATTTTAGTCGGAAGACCTAAAGTAAAATACCACCAGGGTGGATAATATTAAAAAGTATCTTAAAATACGTAGAATGCCAGGGTGTGGACTGCATTTATCTGGGTCACGTTGTGTGTGAGTGGGAGGAGCTGTTATGAACAGGGAAATTAATCTACGGTACCCATAAAAGTTGTTTACTTTATTGCCCGGATTAATTATTACTAATTGTCAAAAATGCCTCTTCTTACTGGAGTTTCTTCATTAGGCACGTCGGTATTTTGTAATAAACTGAGTTTGTAAAATCGCCATTAATCTTACGTCTGCAATTATCAATTTTCTAGTTGAGAAAATTAATAAACATGGCTTCAGGGCGTCTGATTCTGAACAGACGTTTGCTGCCATTTTATCTCCTGCTTTACTTTTATTTACTTTAATTAGTTTAGTTCAGCCTATCTTAACTTCAAACGATCTTCCACCGCTTATAAACGCGTAAACTTACGTCACTGCAATTGTATTTATGAAAATTGCAGTTTGTGAGTGATTTTGGTACAATTCACCTCTTCTTCAGTTCATGTTGAGGTCAACCATTTTTATATTTAAAAGAATGATAAAGAACTTTCTTTTTCTTATATTCACAATTTTTTGATATTTTTATTTGCATTTTTCTCGTGCAAGTGTTTTGTAGCCACATCAGAATCAATTATATATTAACTAACCATTTATAGCTTAAAGTCTCCTAAATATTTTTGAACATTCAGTGGTAAATCAAAGAAGACAACTCAGCCATTACAAGGGTTAATGTTTCTGAAGTAAATAATCCCTGTTTACGCTGCAGAACTCCGAATTGTTTATTTTTAAAGCAGATTGTGTTTGTAGGTGTCACTAGGTCTGTTCCGTTTATGTGCTAGAGAGTTGCACTACATGGCGTAATGATACTTCCATTAACAAAGTTGACTTGAGCTATGAGTACATGTACTTCGATACTGGGAGTGCCGTGAATAAAACACTTTAAACAGACCTCTATCTAACATTGGATGTGTGTTTTAAATGAGATGACTATAATGTAGGAATTATACAGTGATGGTGGGTGTTAATTTGATTTTGCGTATTCAAATGACTTGTGTCTTTGATGTCAGCACGGAATAGTTAGTCTGTAGTGTCATGATGATACTGTAAGTGTAAGTGAAATATTTCTTAGTGTTGTGATTTTAGATCTTGGTGTTTCATCGTGGCAAGTCAGATAAACATTGTTTTATTACGGTCACTGATTTTAAGAAAATAAATGGTAATAAGCACACAGAATGGTGCAGATTCCAAGACACAGTGGTAATTCCATGTTGTAAAGTTGCATCAAGGTGGAAGGTGGCCATTTTGAATATTGAAGTAAAAAGATAATTTATGTATGTGCTCACAAAGATATTAGTAAGGAGAGACATGAAAAATAATTAATGTAAATAAATTATAAAGAGAAACATTGACATGCATTTTCAGGTCAAGCATGTCTTGGCTTTTCAACCAACCACTAAAGTTGTAAAAATGCTTTCTCATGACTTTTCACAAAGAACTTGGAACAAATGAATGGATTTCCATTAAATTTGATATTAGGGACTTTTCAAAGTTTTCTGCACATTACATTTTTTGTAAAAAATAGTCAAATATAATGGATATTTTACAGCATCATAATTGTTTCTCATGCAATATGTAGAACATAAATTGCCAAGTAGACATTCATTGATGCAAGAATGTTAATAGCAGAAGAAGTAGAGATAAATGGACCACAAAGTTCACTTCCGCTATCATTTCCAGAGTTGAAAACCAATGGACTAATTCTGATCAACTTTTGTACTGAAGGCATTTGCTCAAATTTGTGGAACAACCCAAAATGTCCAAAAGATGAGCCTAGATATTAAACCTTTTCAATAATTGCTATTTATAAGACAGCAAAGTTAGTATTTACAAATTTAAAATCAGAAAATTATAGCAGAGGAAACATGCCAAAATCGTTAGTCTTTCTTACCTGAAGAAGTGTACCCAGAGTCCATGTTTTCTCAAACGATTCGTAGTTACTGACACGGGGAATAGGTTTATAATCATTCTGAGATTAGAAGCTACTGAAGAAATTTAAAAAAAAGTTACCAAAACTTGAGAAACTTGTTGTTGGGGATTTCATGAATCTTCTAACTAAAGCCTTCTTCATTACAGTTATTTCGGTATATACTTATTAAATTAAAAACTAAACTAACTAAAAATGTATTAAATGCTAATATTTATGGCTGTAATAAATGGCCCATGCAGTCCGTCTCATTAATCTATAATAAATACATTTTATAACTTGCTAATTTACTGTGTTATTTCTTAACAATGCTTAATTCGAAAAATTATATTAATACTTTCTCAAGATTCCCTTGTTAATTAAAAAAACAGTTTTTTTCGACACTAAAATGGTTTATAATTTGTGAATTATTCACCAGTTATTTGATTTTTATCATTACTAATTACAAGCCGTGCACATTCGTTCCCACTACGAAGAGGCTGTTACTGTCGATTACCAAAATACAACAGCAACAAATAAATGTTCAAGCACGTAACCCGTTCATGTAGCGAAGAAAATGACATACTATTCAGATGTAGTTTGCGTCAGACTTGGTTACCAATGGACATTGCGTGAAAAAATATGTTTTTAACATGTGTAATGAATTGTTTTTTTCTAGTTGGCCATCCTGTTTTACAACCTCATAGAGTGTATGACTTCTTGTCACGCATGTGTCTCATCCTTTCCGAGGCGGCCTCTGAGGAAATTGTGTTTCCGTTGCAGGAACTACATTGAATTTCTTCAGAAAGTAGAGTAAAGTAGTGACTTGGAAAACCATGGAGAAGAAATACTTGGATTTTGTTTAAGTATGTATTTGTTGCATTATTAACTAATTTATTCTTAATGTAATATTCCGATAACGCAGTGGGTGTGATATCAGTCTGAGAACTAATTTTTTCCGCCCTTCTGGAATCCTGAAGAAAATAATTAGAGATTCACTTGTGGTGAGTACTTTGGACAGGTTTATCCAAGTTCAAATCATCGAGGATATCTGTCAGAGTTGACCATATCATGAGAATGTTCATTCAATATGTCTAAAATCACATTTGTCATATGTAGTCTTGCCCTATCTTGTTGCGAAAATGTTTCCTTGTAATGAAATAGCGTCCTACACTGCATCTTTCAGACGCCAAGCATGGGGATCATCAGCGCCTCTGATATGCATATTCTATTTATTGATATTTCAATTTATGTGAAACTGAGCTTCAGAGAACAACATGTGTTGAATAAGTGTTTGCTCTTCTAAATATTAATGAGATGAATCACAAAAGATGACTTAGCGAACTTCGTCAACATCCGTCACTGCTTGTTGGATCTGAATTTTATAAGCAAATATTTCTAAGTCTTCTTATTATGGTTAAAATGGTTGATTTTTAAGCCTTTTAACCAAGCTCTTGTGGTAGCCATTTTACAGATTTTCCTTGGCTACGCATAAGTGCTGTCTGTATTCATGCAGTGTTTTCTGGTATCCTCATAAACATCTTTCTGCCAACCCAGAACTTGTATGTTCAATCTTTTTCACACACATTTAAATTGTTGATCTTTTTTGGACCTTCTCTGCAGTCTCACTCTAAAATTGTGCTGCATCATACAGCACTTCCAGTTTGATAAAACAAACTGTTTCATACAAATCACACACTGGTCACTAGTGTACGCAGCTTCCTTATTAATGCTTGCTGAATGTCCCACCTAATTGATCAGAATACTCTAACCTCTTACATGTTCTATGATACCAAAGTTATTAATGTCAGTGCAGTATATCAGCAAATATTGGGATTTGTAACAACAATGTCTTTTCTTAATATTTTGTGTGGGTGTGAAACCTGGTTTCTCACCCAAAGTGAAGAACATAAGTAATTTTGACTGGATATGGGGAATGCGAATGTGCATTACATGTAATCTCAGTTTCATAAAATTCCATTTTTTTATTTATTCTTTTTAGTATGTGCACAATATTGTTTGGTTCTTGAGATATGTAAATCAGGAGGTTGAAATTCGTTACGTGCCCTTCACTTCAAATATTTCACATTATTTTATTTGTTAACAACTGTTGTGTTAAAGCAGAAATGAGCAAATGTTCAGGTATAACCACAATATGATGCAAAAATACAATCTGATACATTATTAATACTTATGTATAACACATAAAATCAAAGAGTGTATTAACAGAAATAGGCATTATATATGAAATTTTGAAATTACTTGAATTCTGTAATTCTGGAGTAGATTATCTTTGAATGATTCTTCATCTAGAGCAATGATGCAGGAGCAGCTTGAAGTGTTCTGTGTAGTGCATAATTTTTAAAATTCAAAATCAGCTCTTTTATTTGGTCTAGTATATTTTCTATTCTTTATTACCATTGTCTTCAACTTAATTTCAGTTGAACTTCATATTATGATAAAATATTTGTTCTGAAATTATTCTTTCACCAATTTTAAAGTGATTAGCCTGTTATTAGAAGGTATTATAAGGTATGTTATATGAAGTGTAATGGACATGGGGTTGCTATTGAACACCCCCAACACGACCAATTTTACCATTTCTTCCCACTCAGCTACTATCAGCAACAGTACAAACAAAAGGGGGATCACTTGTAAGAATAAGACCACATAACTTTAAGAAGATACAATTAATTTGTATTTATAAGGAGGTATGGATAACAATTTAAGCCATGATACATTACACAGTATGCCCATTAGTTAAGCTGCCAGTACAGATTTTAGTGTGGTTCAAGATTGGATTATACAATTTTTGTAATCATTAGGCAACGGTCAAAGGAAATTGATATACTTAAAAATGAATACAATAGTAATATACATATGGAAGTGGGGAAACTGCCCAAACTAATATGTAAAGCAATGATTTTCTTGGAAGCAGGATAAACACAGGCTGGAAGGGAATTTAAAACACAGGACCCAGATATAATTTAGAATCAACACCCACTTTCCAGGTCATACAAACTGAACAACTTGTTCAAATTCTTTTCCTGTGAATGTAAAATGTATTTTTTCAAGAAATAACTCTGCCTTTCCATGTGCTGAGTACAGAAATGTGTACATACCTAACATAGTTTTATATCCTTCAACATATACTATGATTGAAATCTGTATTGAATTCTGGACATTCCACACACTGTGTGAATTTAAATTACGTATATTTTTTTGTTTAGCTGTAATGACAGGCATGCATGAACATCGTCATATTACTACAATATTGCTCATATGCATTATTCAGAGTACAACTCTTTCCCTCGATTTTTGAGATATCTGCCAAAATTTCATGATTTAATTTTAATTTTACAGCAGAAAATGGGTATAATCAAAATGGAAAATGATGTTGATGTTCAAAGTGAAAAAAATTCCATGGGCGTGGTACCTGATGAGGTTCATGTACAATCACGAACTTCAATAAAGAAAGATGAAACTGAGGTAAGCCTTCCATTCAGATGAGCTTTTTCTTTCTGTCCATTTATACAATTGCCTGAGTGTTTGTTTTTAGTGTATGAGTTGTTATTATCTGTGAAACAGTTATAAAGAAGAACATTACTGTACCTTTTATTCTAACTCTGATTTGCTCCTGTAGTGCTCAAGGGTTGTAAGAATAATAGCAAATTGCAGTCTGAATTGGGTAGTGTACATACATACATATATATATATATATATATATATATATATATATATATATATATATATATATATATATATATATTCATTATCTTAATTTGTAATACAAAATAACATAGACACCTTTTTCAGGCCTGTAGAAGATCTGTGACCCAGTAATTGTAAATAAATACTAAACAGTCAAAGATCTTACAAATTAAATATAATGCATTTGTTCATATTTGTATCTTGTTTGAAAGCGTGTGTGCATGTGCGAACACACTTATGCATGTGTGTGCTTATCTGGAAATTTTTACGAGTAAGAATTTCTTTCCATTATTCGTTTAATTTGTTTTATTTTTTGTTCAGATTTGTTTTCATTTTATTTTTCCACTTACAAATCTTACGATAAATCTGCTTTGACAGAATCTTGTATTTTGGTGTGAAGATTTTGTTATAAATTACAACCCTGCCCATTTTATTCTATCTTTCGTTACTTTAAGAGCATAAGCTAAAGTAAACGTGTCTGTTCTCACAAACTATTTGGTAATGTACACTGTAATGTCATTAAAGTGGTAGTTTGTTTTTTATGATATACTTCAGCGTGTTCAGTGCAATATTTAAATGATAATATGTAGGCTGAAATGCCCTATTTACCATAAATTGTGTTATTGGGTTATAATATATGTCCCTATATACACTGAATTACTACAACACCACAGTCACTTGTTAAAATTAGTTAAAAAGGTTACATGCAACAGTTAGTATAAATGAAAAATATATTTCCAATTCCATATTCATATTACATTTCTGTTACTGTTAGTGTCCACTGATCTCCAAACTTCCGATGCTTTGTCGTGTTTTCCTGTTAAGGCTGGATGCTCGTATGATGTTGGGTTGGCGCAGTTCCTCCTATGTAGATATGTTTACTGCATTTTGGTATCTTGCTTCTTGCTGTGTGTTCTGTTGATACGATCTTCTGTGATATTAGATGTCTGTGGAGTAAATAAGATCAGCAAAGATGTGTAATAAATAATATTTCATATAGTTGTGTATATATTTAAGACTGATGTGGTGCATTAAGACTTACAGTTGGTCTTGTGGCTTTCATATGTCGTCTGTTGTGGAGGAGTGTACTGCACTGTGTATCATGGTATAATGTCATTCTATATGATCTATGTACAAGGGGATTTAGAAGAGTGTTGAGATTGGCAACACTGCTCATCTTTAGTGGCCTTGATTGAGATGGCACATGTTCTGTTTTGTTTCCTCAAGTGTGTTTAGCTATTAATACAGATATCATTTTCCAAGGCGTGTGTGTTTGTAATAGCTCTTGTACAAGAAACATGTTTTGCAATGGTGGAGCAGAATGACATTTCATGTTTTAAGGCAGAGATGTGCAATAGAATTTTGTGTGAAGCTCAGAAAAAGCGGCGAAGAGACGTTAAAGGTGTTACAGAATGTGTATGGAACAGAAACAATGAACCGAGCTACAATGTTTCAGGTGTTGAAACGTTTTAAAAATGGAAACAAAGGGTGCTTGATGGCGCCTGATGCATGATACCAAGCACTATCATCTGGAAAAGTGATGCTGATATTGTATTTTGACCCAAAAGGCATTATTCTTCAGCACTGGCTACCTCAGAAGCTAACTGAATGGTGTTTACTATGCAAATACACTTTAAATTCAAATGGGGAATGCAATTCAGAAAGGAGGGATCAGAGTTCTAGAAGAAAAGGTGGTGTCTGCTTCAAGAGAATGCACGACCACATATTGCACATGTGGCCAGGGCTGCGGGGTCGGTAAAAATGTACCGACTCCTACCTCCTTATAAACTCTTAAGAACACTTTCGCTACCGTGTGAGCCGCCAGCAGCCTCACGCTTAGTGAGATTCAACGACCCATTGAGGCACATGGTGTGGGAATAATGCTTTGTAACGTTGGCTCTGGCACCTTAAGAATGCAACCGATTTCTGCAATAACCATTAGTCATGTATTTAAATATAGGTTATAATTCTAAAAAGTAGCCTGATGATCCACGTGGTGGTGATGAAATCTCTTGTGGTACCCTTTACCATTTTAGTAGGTTTGCCAATATTAATACATATTGAGCTTTTATGAAGGAGCCAGAGCCGAAGGTTTTTATGCTGACTCCACAGCCCTGCATGTGGTGACGGAGGCAGTACCAGACATCGATGGACCACAAGTAGGACACCCACCCTATAGTCAGACCTTGCTCCATTTGATTTTTGAGCATTTCCAGCGCTTGAACATGACACTGAAGTTAAACAAGCTACTGCTGCTGTCCTATGCAAGATGTCTGGAAATGTGCTGCTGCACATGTTTGAGAAGTTGGTGAGAAGTTGCAAAAAATGTATAGCACGTGAAGGCTGTAAACTTTGGCAGAGAAAGTGCCAAAGCCTCAGGAATCCTCAGATGGTGAGTAATGCGAGTAGTCGCATTACTTTTCAAACTCCACTCATTAAGGGGGAGGATGTGTGCTGTTGGTAATATTGCTTGTATAGTGCGTCAAACATCAGGTTATGACTGTATGGATATCGTTCAGCTGTTGGTTTGGTTTTGGGTACAGTATATATGCTGTTTCTCTAATAGTTTAAACATCTTTCTTTACTGTGTGTTTTTATTATTTCCAAGAATCCTCTGTGGGGCCATAGGATTCTCCTGTATTTGGAATATGGTGTGCATTACCTGATGATCTCTATTGCTTGATTTTGAACATACATGTTCTTTAAACCTCTTTTGAAGTGTGTGATCTCTTTGTGCTATATAATTAGTGTGCAGTCTCTACAGTTTAGTTTATTTGCACCTCCATCTTCAATTTTTTTGTGATTGTGGTATTTGGTGTTTTTTAAAGGTATCAGTGGTTTGGAAAGCTATTTTTATCAGTATTTTTTAAATTTTGTTATATGCCAGGTTTATTTCCATGTGTATACATATGTGGTCCATTTCTCCTTATGTCCTTTGTTTGTTTATTTGTGCTATTATGTTGTTTTTATGTTGATGTTTTGTATTTACTATTGTTAAATTTGTTCCATATTATATTTGTATTATGCTAATTTTTTTGGTTATTTGCCAAGTGGAATTTAATTTCTTACTTTCATTCTTAATTTTATAATGGGTATTTTTGTTAACTTGATTGAACAGGCAATTGTCGCTGTTTTGTGCTCTGTAGAATGACGACATGTTTGATGTACAGTCATACTTACTAGAGATGGCTTCCAGTATGTGTTAGTTAATTGATCTTGTAATGCAAATGTGTGGTGTTTCCTCTGAGGCAGGTATTGACTGAATTATTTAATGATATTTAAACGACTTCAGCTGTGAAGGGTTAAGGGAAGACCATTCGTTGATGCTTTTTGACAGTTGGGTACAGAGCACAATATTTGGAACAATGAGGGAAATAATGGGGCCTGGAGAAGACGCTTAATGTGGAGCTTCTTAATCATTTGTCTACATCAAATATTAATTATCATGATTATCAAATCAAGGAGGATGTGTGGGGAATGTAAACATTAGAAATGAATACAAGAATTCAGTTCAAATACCTGAATAGATAAGACCCCTTTGTGGATGAAGACATAGATTGGAGAATAATATTAAAATAGTTCTTAAAGAAGTAGGATATAATCACAAGGGCTGGATCCTTGTGGCTAAGGATAGCAACCAGTGGCAGGCTCTTTGAATTCACTCTGTAAACCTTTGGGTTCCGTATATGCGGCTAATTTCTTGACTGCCTGAGAACTAGTCTGTTCAGCAGACTTAGTTCAGTAAATAAATTAAACATTCCATTTTACGTTTAATTTGTTCAATTGTTCTTGAGGCTGTTCGTACAGCACATGCATTACCACAGTTGTAATCTAATTCTTTCAGTCCAGATATATATAGACACTCTTTTATGATGCTTGCTATAATTATCAGCTCCTCCAAGTTAGAAAGGTTATCGATCCTTGCGCTAGCCCTTTATTTTGCAAGCATGTCTTATTGCGTTATTATTACATTTTACATGGAAATTGTAAGTGGACAAAACGTGGTCATGATCAGCATCAGGTATGGTGGTTTTGCATAACTTCATTTTACTGAAAGTTGTACCTGGTTCATAGAATGAGACATGTGTAACGTCTTCTTTCGCAGACGATGAATATAAAAGTTGAGGAATTTGCTGATACACAAGAAGAGGAGGATCCTATAACAAAACTTCCAATAATAAAGTCTGAACATGAGGTGAGTTTCACATTTTTATGAACTTTTAAGAAATATGTAGGATTACCCATTGTGTGTCTCTCCTCCATCTCCACATGAAGCAATTTCAGTCAGGTGAATGGATTTTGAAGTGTCCTTTGGAAAATGGTGCCAGAGGGCTGAATTTTGTTGCTCAGTGTTAATGAAATACCATTTTAAACTTTCTGTTGCATCAGTTTTAAAACATGTGAAACTAAACATTGACCAAACTGAGAAATATTTTAGACAAATGTGGCCCATAAATCTTGTATAATTTGTGGGCTTTGTATTCAAAATACTGCCTGCTATACAATTCACAGGAACTATGAATGTTTTAAGATTATCTTTTATTTCTTTTGTGTCTTGATACAAATTGTACTGATATATTAGAACAGTGTTGTCATTTCTGTTAAGCATGATTAACTCTTTCCATATGGGAAGATAACATTGAGTATCTAATATTAAACTTTAATCAGGAGATAAATTTGCAGCCATGGAGACTTAATGAAGAAGCAAATTGTATCATAACATTTTGTGCTTTGTTTTTGACTTTGTTTCTGTAGACCCAACTATTCCCCTTTGCTCTGTCATTTTGGCACAGCTTTGATTGAATAAAATATTTAAGAGGTTAACTTGACTTCCTATATAAAAGTTGGCCAGGAAGGAGGAGCGTTAATGTGATACTCTGCTCGGTATTTCTGTCCAATTGATACAAAATGTAATTTCATTATTGTGTGCACTTTATTAGTAGTGTGTACATGTAAGTATGGAATAAATGCCTGTAACAAAAAATTTTATGACCACTTAATATGTGCTTTACTGTCTCATTACAAAAACCAAGCGACAATGAGCTGAGCCATTGTCACTGCTTTGGCATGAACATGCCAAGTAAACTGATGCGGATGTCTTTGATTTCATATTACATGGAGACAATACTATTGAAGTGATATTTGTATTTGAAAAATCCTTTTCATAGTAATGGTTTTGATAGTTATAAGAAAGAAAATCTTTATGAAACAGCTACTATGATTGCATGTTGGTGTTTTTCTGGACTTCGTCCATAGTTTGATATTCTAAAACAGATCCGCTATATTTTGAGAGCTGGATCTGCTCTTGTGTTAAGGTGAAAATACCTATTTTGATTTGTCCCATAGAAGAGTCTTATTAATCCTTTGGGATTAGTCCCTTGTATGGGACCAGACCAAATCTATTTCCCAGATCGTAGTGATCTTGTTTCAAAATATCAAGTGATGGATCATGTCAAGAAAAACAGCAATAGTAAATAAAATGCACCATCGTCAGGCTCCTTTAAAGATGTTCCGCAGCTGCTGTTAGTTTGATTCAGTACAATTGTATTCATAATTATTCCATTTCATGCAGTGAGAGAACACAGTCACACTTGATAATGAGTATGGTTATTTTACAGGACTCCATCAATTTACAGAAAGTTGTACCTGATTCTTATGGTGAAACGAAACTCGAGAATTGTAATGATGACAATCAAGGCACCAATATCAAAGTTGAGGATGACGGAGGTGTGAAAGTGGAGGAGCATCCTGTCATGATACCATTTCCAGTAATAAAGGCGGAGCATGAGGTGAGTTGTGTGACCATCATTAGACACATTGCATCTCCATTTGTCTGTCCACATGAAGCAATTCTGCTCTGCTGAATATATTTTGAAGTGTCTGTTGCAAACTAGTGCAAGGGAATTGTATTTGTTGCCTGCTGTTTGTGGAATATCACTTCTGTTTTATGATTTATATACTTTAATACGTGTGGTATTAAGTATTGAGAAATACAAGAACAGGTGTAGCCACACAAGCCTTTGATAGTTTGTCGACACGTTCCAGTAAGCCTTCTTTGATGCTATTAATTCCCATTGAATTCTATGCACATTTTTGTGGATCTGTGAATGTTTGAAGGTTTTCTCCTGCTGTCTTTTTTCCCCCTTTCTTTCTTTAACCTTGTTGCAGCATGTATCACTACAGTGGCATAGACCTGCCATTTTTCATTAAGGACCTTTAACAGGATAATAGATGACCCTCTGAAATTATAGTATTATTTGATTTGTTATATGACTATGTTGGACATTGTTAAATTTCTGGAATATTATATTGCCTTGATTTTAAGACTGCATCAATGTAAGACACACTTGATTTATATGGTAGGTATTTAGGGGGGGAAATGCTACATCAATTGTTAGACAGCATCAAATGTAAAATGCTTTGTCAGTATTCCTGTCTTTGGGTAATTCATTGTGATTTACTGACAGTTTTAGTTTATCGGCAGTTTGGATGAAATGAGGTCTTCTCCAGTAAACGACACACATAGGTCTAAGTGCGCGTAACTTATTATTTAAAGGAAAAGATAAGCTGAATCTCTGGATTACTGTCTGAAAGTTCTTCCTTCACATGATTCATAATTAGGGTTATTACTGAATGCTGAACAGATGTGCGTCCCTCAGATCCTCCTGAATCTTCCGATATAAGCGATTTTTAATTAAACTTGTTACCATGTCACTGGCAGGTGATTTTTATATGTATGTTTTGTATGGGTGCAAAACATGGTCTCTCATTCTGAGGGAGGAGCATAGATTGCAGGTGTTTGAGAATAGGGTGTTGAGGAGGATATTTGGGCCTAGGAGAGAAGACGATGGGGGTATGGAGAAAATTGCATAAAAATGAGCTTAAAAATTTTTACTACACCCCCAGTATTATCAGGGTGATTAAGTCAAGTAGCATGAGATAGGTGGGGCATATGGCACACATGGATGGTGCATGGTATGTTCACCGGGTATTGTTCGGGAAGCCTGAGGGGATGAGACTGCTGGGGAGACCTAGACGTAGATGGGAGAATAATTTCAGGTGGGATCTGTCGGAGATAGGAGTTGAAGGAGACTGAATTTTTTTTTGTCCCAGGACAGGGACTCGTGGAGGGCTTTGGTTAATTCGGTGATGAACCTTAAGGTTCCGTAAGCTGTCGAGCATAAAACTGTCATTCATACAATCACACTGTTATATTGTAAACTAGAATAATATAACTTCATCAGGGTGCTGAGTCTTTACCCCAATGACAGAGGCAGCAAGCACCTCTGAAACTTCAGCAAAGTTCTGTCAGATTATGTGGAAGACGACCATCTTCATACTATGTGCTTTGAGAAACTCAAATCTCAAGTAATGTGTCATATCGTCCAATCATCTGAACATCTTTAATTAATGTTCCTGTTTTCTTATTATCTAATATGTAATCAGTTACTGACTTTGTACCTTTAACAGACCATGACACTGTTTGTAGTTTTACTTATATATACGCTACCTGATCAAAAGTATCCGGACACCCCTCTGTAAACGTAAACTCGAGCCTAGATATCACTACGCCCGCCGCTGCTGCTATAAAAGGAGGCAGAGGGCTCGTTGTTGTTCAGTGCTACGCAATACCGTCAGAATGGGTGGAGCAAGGGAGCTCAGTGACTTTGAATGTGTTATGGTTATTGGTTGCCTGTGAACGTTAAGCGCCGCGTTCAGTTGTGTAAAGAGCGCCGCCACTGGGCTGTGGACGACTGGAGACGCGTGATTTGGAGTGATGAATCACGCTATACCATGTGGCAGTCCGATGGGAGGGTTTAGGTGTGGCGAATTCTAGGTGAACGCTACATGCCGGCCTGTATAGTGCCCACAGTGAAATTTGGCGGAGGTGGGGTGACAGTGTTGGGGTGTTTCTAATGGAAGGGACTTGGTCCTCTCGTAATACTATGGAGCACGTTAAAGGCGGAAGGATATAAGGACATTTTGACCAGCTGCGTGTTGTCTACGGTAGAAGACCAGTTCGGAGATGATAACTGTGTGTTTCAGCATGACAATGCTCCCTGTCATAAAGCAGGGTCTGTTCGTGAGTGGTTTGTGGACAATAAGGTTCCGGAAATGGACTGGCCAGCCCAGAGCCCCATCTCAATCCTATTAAACACCTCTGGGATGAACTAGAAAGGCGACTGCGCGCCAGACCCCAATGACCCACATCACTAACTACGCTTGCTACAGCCTTGCAGGAAGAATGGTCGGCCATTCCCCCGGCGACGTTCCAACACCTGGTAGGCAGTCTCCCCCGCAGAGTTAGAGCTGTAATAAATGCCAAGGGTGGGCCCACTCCGTATTAATGTCCACTACTGGGCAGTAAATCTGAGGGACACTTAGAGGACAGTTTCGTGTAGGTGTCCGGATACGTTTGATTAGGCAGTGTATATAGATAAAGACTGTCACTATGGAAAGTCCTCCATGTATGTCAACACAGGCTATCGGTCTCTGATAATTTTGTGTTTGCTTGTGTTCTGGTTTGCTGAACCACACTGAATGCGTTGCTTTGCCTGTCTTGCTGTTGCTTCGCACATTCAGGTAAATTTCTGTGTACATCATAAAATATGTTTCAGTTGTCAGAAGTGCTGCTAATATCCCAGTACATTGACTCAACCATACATTACAAAACCTGTATATGAAATTCATATCTACATGTTCTTATGAGAAATGTGAAAGTCATTTGAGCAACACTTGCATGATGAAAAACTTCAGCACCATGAAAATACAAGATATTGATTCAGCTGTCATTTATAGGGCATATTTGGTGCAATTTACCTGTGTGATTCACTCCCACAATGTGGCTGGGAAACTGTAATTATTTATTTATTTGCATTGTCAGAAATAATTACTAAAGTTATAGAGATCTTTGTTATTTGTTGCATGATGTTGGTGTACAGCCATGTGTGTCTGATTATTACAAGGTACATGTACATGTTGGTATCATGATGTATCCGATGCTTGCTCCATAAATGTGGAGCTGTTTATATATCCATTTTTTGGCCATAAAACTGCCTCTCTGGAAAAAGATGAACAAACAGGTATTCAGGGTTTGTCACTGTAGAAACTCATATGGTACCTTACAATATAATTGGAGGTTAAGTTTAAGAAGTGTTCCCAATTTTAAAAAATTGATAGTTTTTTGTGTGATTTTGCTCAAACCTTTTGTGTTCTCTCTCTTAAATAGGATATGAGCCATTTTGCAGCTATTCCTCGAATGCCATGAAAATGTAATTTAGTTAACAAAATTTAATGACTTACACAGTCAGAAGCTTTTGCTAAATCACAGTAAATTCCTCTAACCACCATTTTTTTGGTTGTCTGTTAGTGTGAAGGCTGCGTCTTTAGTCGACGCACCTTTCCTGAAGCCAGATTTTTCTGGGACCAGTGTGCATATGATGACGTAACTTAACCTCACATACTGCCAAAGAAGTAGTTAACAGTTCAGTTAAATGTATCTTTCCTCTCTCCCTTTTTATTATGTGCCATGTTCTTTTATTTTATTGCCAGATTTTGTTATTATTCTACTGTAAAACTGCTTTTTAGCCTATTTTATAAGATCATTCAGGATTTTACGGTACTTAATATAGAATGCTGTTGTTTTGTGGTGTTAACTGTTCCTGCTGTAGATATGACTCCTCCTACATTTGCAAGATATTTTTAATCCTTGCGAAATCCAATCATTCTTTATTTTGCCTATATTATTATATTTATTTAGAAAGCTACCTTCATAAATACTTGAAAAAATGTACAAAAATGAGTTAAACATATATTTTGATATTTTTGTCTTTTTTAAAAGAGAAGTTACCTGCTATAGCAATATTATATTAATACACAATATTACATTATATTGTAATATTCATAAGCTACTGGATATTATGGTATGGTAAGTAATTTATTGCTGGGGAGGTATATGATGAACTGAACCTTATACTTGCATAATGCTTCCCTCCTAATTGAATCATAGGATTTCTTGAAGGCTATAAATAGCTGATATGTCTTCCATTGTACTCCTGATTTTTCTCCAGTACCTGAAAGATGCGGAATGTCTGATCAGTGCTGACTGATTACATAAAATTCTTCAGTGATGATCCCAAATAATTCCATGGATATTTGTTTAAATCTTGTCAGTCTAATCCCAATAAAATTCCTATTAAATATTAAAATATTATTATAATTAACATTTAAATATTTAAAAATATATTAAAATGATGTTCTCTATCGAAATGTTCGATTTACATTAGAACATCACTTTTCACACGACATGTTTCAGTTCCAAATGAACTATCTTCAGGTGTATGAATTATATAAACTTAAATATAATTTCTTAAATGCAACTTTTAGTCAGATGTTTATCAGATATCAAAATGATGTTTTCTTCCAGATTTTATTGTATTTTAATATCGTATTCAAAGTTGTTCTGTATATGTATGTCGTGTTTAACATGATTTGTGTGGGTGAACGTTTTGTTGTTGTTTTTGTATCAGCCAGAAATGAAGTAGTGGAGGAGTTATGTCCATCTGGAAGTATTGCCGTAATATTTTAATATTTAATAAGAATTTTATTGTGATTAGACTGACAAGATTTAAACGAATATATTTTATCACAATATGATGCTACTTTATCATCTCAATTCCGTGGATGTATTTAGAATGAAATAGTTACCCCTACATCATGAGGTCTTCTCTTTAATCCACAGCCAGAAGACATTCTGTGATGTAGTTACTAGGGACCCGCATAATATAGACTTTATGTTAGGGAATTTTTCTATTTGAAGAGATTCTTCAATTTTTTTCAGTGTCATATTGGCAACATTTGGTACTTTACATTGTTGCCTACATGTGGTTTTGCGTGTGAAAGTGACTTTGTTGTAGTGGCGAACAATCACCAGCTTGCTACGGAACAACAATGAGCAATTCTAAGTTGAGCCATCCAAACAGAGGCCAGGCACCCTACTCAAGCTGAGGTCACTTGCCCCAAACACCTCTGATGGCACTGGCATCATTCACAAAGGCCAAATTGCTGTGAATGTGTCAGAATGGTTGCATTTGTTTTTGTTTGCCAAGCGGACCTGTTCAGTGTAGAAGAGATTCTGTTCTCAGGATAAAGAGATGCAAGGATTAGAACAGGTTAATAAGTAGATGATGCAAGTAGTAATAGAAAATCATTGTTGATTTAGTTGGGTGTAAGTGAACTTGAGGTTTATTTATTTCAGATTCTCCTTTCAGTATTATCTGTACCATAGATTGAACCCAGTTAATGGTTAACTATACTGTTTGAAAGATTTTTATCTGAAGATAAAATTATGTCACTATTATGAGGACATCTGTGTATCCTTGCTCTTCGGTGCTTTAGATACCAACAAATAGATTGGTTAATTTCTCTTTTTTCTCTCCCCATCAGACTAAGCAATTTGATTCGGCTTTTCTAACAGTGAATCTGGTTGGGTGAAGCAAACTTGAAATTGCACATCCTGTTATGGAATGTGAATATGTAACTCTTTTGCATTGCTGCATGCTGTCAGTCAACAGTTTGTTTGCTATGTAGAAATTTACAGTCTTGGCAAGTGAATTAACGTATTTGTCACAGGTAGCCAGGAACTAAATGAAATAGGAAATATAATGCTATCCCACTGAGAAAATAAATTTGTTCTGTAAAGAACATAACTTTCTTAATGAAATATTTATTGAGCTTACTTATATCTTGTTTTCAGTATCATTCTTCTTCCTAATAATATTTGTCCTAATATTTTTTTCAATTTGTTTGCTAGAGTCCTCCGAATGAACAGAACTTGTTACATGATGGTGAGCGTCCGTATTCCTGTGATGTATGTAACAAATCATTCACTCAGCAGAGTAATCTGACGACACATCAGCGTACGCACAGTGGAGAAAGGCCATTTTCCTGTGATGAATGTAACAAATCATTCAATCAACAGAGTAATCTGAAGGCACATCAGCGTACGCACAGAGGAGAAAGGCCATTTTCCTGTGATGTATGTAACATATCATTCAATCAACAGGGTAATCTGAAGAGACATCAGCGTATGCACAGTGGAGAAAGGCCATTTTCCTGTGATGAATGTAACAAATCATTCAATCAACAGAGTAATCTGAAGGCACATCAGCGTACGCACACAGGAGAAAGCCATTTTCCTGTGATGTATGTAACATATCATTCAATCAACAGGGTAATCTGAAGGCACATCAGCGTACGCACAGAGGAGAAAGGCCATTTTCCTGTGATGAATGTAACAAATCATTCAATCGACAGAGTAATCTGAAGGCACATCAGCGTACGCACAGTGGAGAAAGGCCATTTTCCTGTGATGTATGTAACATATCATTCAATCGACAGGGTAATCTGAAGATACATCAGCGTACGCACAGTGGAGAAAGGCCATTTTCCTGTGATGTATGTAACATATCATTCAATCAACAGGGTAATCTGAAGAGACATCAGCGTACGCACAGTTGAGAAAAGCCATTTTCTTGTGATGATTGTAACAAATCATTCATTCGTAAGGATTCTTTGAAGAAACATCTGCTTATACATGGTAGATAGCAGCCACATTTATGTGATGTATATAATAAATGATTTTTTACCTGCATAATCTCATTGACTACACTGTATTTCAGTGACATTAAATCTATTCGTTAATAGGATAATCCAATGCATGTGAAGGGTGTGCATATTCTTGTGATGTATTATTATTATTATTTATTATTAACTGCAAATGGGTTTTTACCTGGTGGCAGTGGTCCTACAATAAGACACAACAGAACAACACACATCACACAAAATAAAACAACTCATAAGATTACAAAACCATAAGGCACAAGTATTTAAACACAACAGATAACCTAATTTAGATAACTTAAAAATTAATACCAAATGGACACAAGACAGTAACAGTAATGAATTACATATGTCATGACTGATGCACTCACATTTCATCAGGACCTTCTCTAAACTTGACTACACTTATGAAGCCTTCACCCTGATTTACCTCCCTTCACCGCACTTCACTGCACCCACCCATGTATTCCATTCACTTCACCTCATTTATCACTTTTCTAACCTTCTTCCTAAAAGTACTTGGTTTACAGGAGAGAGCCCCTAAAACATCAGCAGGTAGCCGGTTCCAGAGTTGGTTGGTCCTATTTACAAAGGAATATTTTCCGATATATGACCTTTGCTTTCTGCTCCTAATTTTCCGAATATGATCGACCCTGCTCAGATAGCATGGCCTTTGCAATCTGTCACCTATAGCTTTCCATGCCCGTGTACGCTTTGAAGAGAGCACATATACGTGCTATCTTTCTACGCTGTGCCAGGGTTACCCAGTTTGAATCGCTCCTATGATATGCAAATTTACATGCTTTCTTTTGCACCCGTTCTAACGCATTTATCTGCCCCTCCCTGTAAGGATCCCAGCATGCTGCCCCATACGCTCTAGTGATGTGTAGGCTAGACTTTTAGTGTTACTATTTCCATTTTTGAGAACACGCATTGTAAAATGAAATGCCTTCCAGGCTTTCTTCACCATATAATTTACTTGATCAGCCCAGCTTAAATCGCTGCTTAAGAGTATTCCCAAGTATTTACAACTGCTCACTTCCGGAATTAGTTGGTCGTAGCGAATAGTTTAGTGGTTCCTTCGCCCGGCTTCTCGTGAAACTAACTGTCTTACTTTTACTTGGGTTAATTTTCATATCATTTTCAACCGCCCACTCCCCCAGACTGTTTAGATCCATCTGCATCTTTTCTATATCTTTACTATTTATAATTTTCCTATATATTATACAGTCGTCTGCAAAAAGTGTAATAGTCGATTCAATGTTCCTCCAAATATCATTTACGTACGCGAGGAACAGAAGCGAACCCAATACACTCCCTTGCGGTTCACCTGACGTTACTATGACTTCCTCTGATAATTGCCCTTCTACTCTAACTCTCTGCGTTCGGCCCAAGAGGGATTCCCTTACCCATACCACTACCCTCGAGTCCACGCCCGAGGCCGCAACTTTCGTAAGCAGCCGATCGTGAGGGACTAAATCGAATCCCTTCGAAAAATCTATTATAATCGCGTCTAACCTTCCTCCGTTATCCAGTGTGTCTGCAACATCCTGACAAACCGTGATTACTTGACTTTCACATGAATATCCCGGCCTGAACCCATGTTGACCCTCGAATAACCAATCCTTTTCCTCCCAGATTTTCCTCTGGTACGATGCTATAACATGTTCCATTTGTTTGCAGACCACCGATGTTAAACTGACCGGTCTGAGATTTGTGACCACTGATCGATCACCTCCTTTGTAAATAGGAACCACTATGGCTTTTTTCAAGTCCCTTGGTATAGTGGCATTATTAATTGTTACGTCCAATAATCGCGCAAGGTATGGAATCATGACTTCCCCACCCAGTTTTAGAATTTCCCCAGAAATGCTGTCAGGCCCTACTGATTTGCTTCTTCCCATCCCTGCTAGCCTTTTCCTAATGATTTTAGTACTAATGGCGAAGGGTTCGCCTTAGTTAGAGCATTGTATCTGCGGGAAATTCAAGAATTCTGTCCGTACCGCAAGGAAAACACTACACTTCACCATTACAAAGATCAATCGGTTAATGCCATTTAAGAAAATGATCGCTGTTTATCCTGAGAATCATTATTTTTATTATTTTTTTATTATTATTATTTATTTGACTGCAAATGGGTTTTTACCCGGTGGCAGTGGTCCTACAATAAGACACAACAAAACATAAGACAACAAAAACAATAAGAAACAACAGAACAATGAGACAGAACAAAACAATAAGACACAAAAAAAAACATAAGACAACAAAAACAATAACAACAGAACAATGAGACAGAACAAAACAATAACAAAAAAACATAAGACAACAAAAACAATAACAATGAGACACAACAAAACAGTAAGACAAAAAGACATAAGACACAACAAAACAATGAGACACAAAAAACATAAGGCACAACAAGAACAATAAGATCATACGAAACCCACAAATACACAATGAATGGTTATTAATTGTGAAAGCGGTTGGAACACATACCACAGGACTGTCAAGGGTTCTAACTGCTTCATCAAGATTTTCGGCTACTAAACATGCCTTCTCTTTTTAAACATTCGAATTTCTAATTGTTTACTGGAATATTAAATTGCAATCCCCCCGCTGTCCACCATTTGAGCCTTTACGTTTCCACAACTGTTGTGAAACCACCGTCCACACGTGTCGCATTGAGTTCCAGATTTTAGGTTTCTGTCGCACACACTACACAAAACTTGCAAAATGTTCTCAGCCTCCACACCGCTGATTATCAACAGCACAGCTAAAGCCGCTGCACACAGAATCGTATTCCCTAAGTAACTTCCACCATGTCCAAATCTGTCTCGTCCTTGTACAGAACTCCATGAAGTCCTCCCTGCCCAGGTACCCACGCCGGCTTGGTAGTCCTCCAGGTAGCAACCCATTATTAACAGCTCTTTCCCAAACACATCTGCTCACAACAACAACCCAACTGCAAAGTCTTCCTATTATCGGAAGAGCCTGCAGAAGTATCATTGCATACCCAGATTAAAGTAACTATTGCCCCATCATGATTAAGATTTTTTCTGCTGTCAGAATGCAAATGAATACAACTCGTGCACATTTGTTTTGTACTGGAATACTGTGCATTTGAGGCAAAGGGCAGTCACACTCTTGTGTAATACAATGATGAGCATCTCATGATGAATGACGTGAACTCTCTCGGCGCGTAAATGCAGTAAAACCTCGCATCAAACAAGCGAAACGGTGGCAGTGACGTCTTTTTGGTTTAACAATTTTATTCAGTTTATTACTTCCAAAACATTTTATAACTGTTTCATTGGTATGGGGAATGTTATTTAATTTTTGGATGTGTTAAGCAACTGTCATTTTTGTTATTTTCAGTTGCATATTTTACTGATAGTTCAAAATAATCTTACTAATCGTAGGTTACTTGAGTGTAAGTTGCAATGGCTTTATTATAAATAGCCCACCTTCGGAATGCTGTGCTTGGAAATGTCACAATCAGATCTAAGTGACTGGCAGATGTGCATTCAGATGCAGAAAACTTTTGTTTTTTGTCAAAGACATTCCTACATAGTGGCAGAAATATTTATTGTTCGTCCCATGTACATTAGATTTGCTGCTAGTCTAATCACTATTTGTTACCAAAGGATAATACACTAACCTTGTCCAGGAAACTTCAGATGATACATGCTAGGAATTTCTGAAGTACATAAGTGTGTTTTGTTTCCAACAAGTGTCTTGGTTGAGTTTGAGGGCTTGAATCTTATCACTCACCCCCATGTAGTGCCAATAGTAAGAATGTAAGGAAATACAGTTCCATTTAGTCATATCTGATCATAGGTTGATTAGTTAAAGCACATGGATATGTCCTCACACCTTAGTCATCAATAAAGTACACGAATAACTCCACCGTCTTTACCTTTTTCATAAAGTGAGCCACGGGTGGGACTTCAAAGATACAGGTAGATTCTCACAGTTACGAAAAATCATGGAAATGACAATTGCATGTAAGGAAAGTATTAAGTATTACTGTGTAGGCAGTGGCGGCCCATCCATAAGAGCTGCAGAGTTGAAATATTTATATAATTTGTAACACTTTGTTTCCTCTATATCATTATTTTAATATTGCCCCTTACGTTGCCAAGATCCACTAATCGACTGAACTGACAGTAAGTCCGCGGGCGAGGAGTGCGAAGCAGAACGGGGCTATCATCCGGCTGCAAGGATTTCAGCGCGGTGGGCGGTGGAGTGAGGGGCAGTTGACTTGTACAGAGCCTATCGGGGCTGCAGTCCCCGCAGGCAGCTTATAGTAAACACACTTGCCCGGTACCACGTGTTTTAGACTGGTTTCTGTATCACGAACTGTTTCGTGGTTATTGTTAATGGGTGTTCAGTAATTCTGTGTGCTGACTATTTTTTGTTCTATTAATGAAAATGAGCAAAGGATGTGTATCATATTTACAGTAAATTACTTTTTCTAAATTGTCTTTGAGTGAAATAAAGTGATGTAAAAATAATGGCCGCCCTCTTCGGGACTTAGAAATAGCTAAAACATCATCGATGTAAATTTACTTTTCATTTATTTATATTGTCATGTATTGAAAACCAATTTTGAGTTTCCCCTTGCGCAGAACTGCCACTCCTCAGACTCACGAGCCGCCATTGGGTAGGCGAGCCAGGAAACTAACTTTATTTCGCATGGAAACAAAGCACCGGGTGGTCCATAAGAACTGCCTACTATTCACGTGCATTTAATACAGGTATACTCTGTACAAAAATAAGTAGAAACACTGCAATATGGCTGACAGTTATCAAAAGGCCACGCTTCGCCACTGCATGCACGTACAAAGGGAATTTAAGCCTGTTGGTGGAATACATTCAAACTGAAACAAGGAAATGCAATGTAAATCTTTGTAAAAATGTTTGTTTTTATTTGCTCTCTGCTTAAATTCTAGTTACATACAGAAATTTTTATCATATTGGGCTAAAGAAAGAAATCAGTAATGAGAGTCATTGTTTAATTATTAGTGGAATGTCTGAGTTTAGGTGATAGATAGTAAATCTATTATGTATTGATCATCTAGGATTTGAGGTTTTCACGGCGGTGAGTCTGAAGATTGTTGTCTTCTGGGCTATTGCGCCGTGTAGTCTGGTAAATTTCCACCGACGTTTCAGAGGTTCATGCTGCCTCCATCATCACGGCTGTGTATGTACACCGCTAGACCTGACCAAAGCTCTCCTATTGGTCCCCACGCACTCCATATTTGCTCTCATTGGCTAGGATCAAGCTACTCCGGTTACTGTCCGGTCCCTATAAACCTGGACCGTTCCGCTCGATTGGCACATTCATCGCCCTGATGACGGAGGCAGCAAGGACCTCTGAAACGTTGGTGGAAATCTACCAGACTGCACGGCGCAACAACCCAGAGAGACAGCAATCTTCTGTATTAATCATCTTTGCTAGAGCTTATAAAATGTTGAAACGTAGAAGTTAGGCCGTTTGCAAGAGATCAGAGCAATTTATAGAAATTTTCAAAAGGAATTTAGTTTAATCTTTCACCTGAAGCGGATCTGGCGATAACCGTCCACTCCTACAGCGGATGTCCAGAGGTATGCTAGACAGTTATCAGAAAATCTTATTGGTGCCAGTCTTAACGGTGAGTGAAGTTCTATGTCAGTATTCAGGTCCATGTTAGAGGATTCTGGAACATTAACTACGCCGTCAGAATGTGTAAACTTGCAGGTGGTTACAGACGTTTCGGAAGGATGTGTCGCGTCCGTCTTAAGTGGCTTGAAATCGAGTCTTAGATTTGCGTGAAGAGAACTTTTACTTCACGTGGTAAGTTGGGTTCGAATTTTTTGTATCTCGTTGTTTCGTTTTCAATAACAAGTCGTAGGGGCCCTCACCCGTTCCAATCCGGAATTGACCCGAAAGAATGAGCCCTAAGACCTTTTAAAACGTGGCTTGGGTTTAACGGGACCAGAACCACCAAAGTCCGACGTTTCGTCTCTTCTCTGGGGCCTATTGAGAACGTCCATTTGCAAATATTCTCATTTTGTTTGGATTATATTGGAGTTTCAAAGCTGGGAAATACAAATATCAAGAGCACGATCAACTCCCTTTGTGCCTTTTGTCGGAGAGCATCGGACGTCGTAATTTTCCTGTGCAGTTTTGCATTCTGACACCCTCCTCAACGAAATTTAATGATCTTGTGCTCCAAGCGATATATCGACCAAGCTCGGAAAGTGTTTTCCGTGACGCGTTCTTTGCAGCGTGCATTTGCATGTATTACAGCCGTCTTATTTCGATACTTCCCACTTTGGCCACCAGATCGCAGCAAATCAGCGTCTGCCTCACTGCTGTCCTCAAACGGCATCTTGTTCTCACCGTTCGTAGGAAATTCAAAAGTACGATTTTGGAATCTTGCAGAATAGCCAACCTCCACATCAAATTTCAAACAAGTCCGCCCTCAAGTTGAATCGACTGGACGTACAGACAGAGACCACCAGCCCATAACGCGTTCTTGAAATGCACTTCATTGAAAGATAACAGATAATTTTCGTTTACTTTGATAAGCCGTTTTAGCAACATTGAAGGGTTTAGTTTCATTAGTGCGTCTGAGTAAAACACTTTCTTCCATTCTGTAAGTCGTTTTATATAACGTACTGGCTTGCATATAAAATCGATGATAACTATCGACAGAAAGTGGAAATGTAACTGGCACACAAGGCCTATGCAAACATCGTCGAAGTTTGTTCGCAACGCGCATGCGTGATCAGGGTTTCGACAGAAGAACGAACACGGAAATTTATTGCTAGAGTTACGCTCCTCTTGAAAGGGAATTCGAAGTCAAACGTCATCACCCAAAGGGAGAAAGTAAGTGAAGGCCAGAGACAAATGGAGAAAAATTCACAACAAAGAACTTATGGATTTTACTGTTGAAATTGTTATATTAGGACGATTAATTCAATGTTACTGAAATGGTTAGGTTATGTAGCATGCGTGAGCAAGGCGAGATATTTGTACAGCATTTTGGTGTGAAGCCTGAAGGGGCGAGGTAACTCGGACACGTAGGCATAGATATGAATATAATATTAAAATGGATCTTACAGGAGTAAGGTCTGGACTAGATTTATCTGGCTGAAGACAGGGAACAATGACGGTCTCTTTTGAAGATTGTGATGCAATCTCGGTTTTTGCGTTTAAGACTAGCTGAGCGACCATTAGCGTCTCAGGATATAGTTTACATGATCATAGCGTCGTAGATTTATCTCTTGTCCTGTACTTCTGTCAAGCATTAAGACTGTTCCTTCGTATTGTCTGACGTCCTTTGGCGTCTGCCCCCTCCCCCCACCCCCCGGGGGCTTGTGCCGCCAGAAGATCCTTGGGTGTCGCGTTCTCAGGCGTTCTTTGCTAGTGTACGAACCACTGCTTTGCTGAGGCTTTGAACGTCGTATTTATATTCGTAATTCTCGTTTCTCTTCTTGCGTCTTTAAATACTTGCGCGCGCTTAATTCAAAAGATGTAATTATGTCAATTAACTTTGTCATATTTAAACATTAATAATCTTTTCCCTTGAATCATGATATCAGCTTCTGATTTAAGTGAGTGAGAACTCGTGCAATGAAAACGGATAGAACAAGAAGCGGAAGGAATTTTTGAGTAGGCCTTGGCTTCCACAATAAGAGATTTAGTACCTAATGGAGGAGGTAAGCCATGGTCTTTTCTTGACATAAATAAGGCTGTTTCGTTTTACTCCCCTGTATTTTCTATCGTGGCCGATCTCCACGGAGCAGAGTCCTTGAGAATCTAACATATTCCAGTCCAGAGCTCAAGCAATCAAGAACACCCGGTTCGAACCCCAACTCGGCATTAGTCCGATGTTACCCCATTTCGAATTTCTTCGTCCAAGTGGCTGTTGATGGACTCCAGGGGGATGGCAGAGAAAGGGTCGAAGTCCTACAGGGGCAATAATGTAGCAGTTTGCAGCTTCGAGGGCAGTCAGGCTACGTGACTTTTTTCTTGTCTGTCTGCACTAAAAGTGTCAGGATACTCGACTCACGTCTTCAGTGATTGGCTGGCGGTGTTATACTCGCAATGAGAACCAGTCGCCTGGTACGGCCAGACGCAGATTGCGGTATAATATTGAAATGGAGCGTAAATAAATATAAAGTCTTCCGTGGAATCATCTGGCGCAGAATAGCGAACAAGATAGCGAGTCTTCGGTTCGGTAATAGGCGGGAAATTGTTTTGACAAGAACGGAGAAACTGTCGACCTAATTACCCGCTGCAATACCGACTGAGAATTCGTGGCCATTTCATTTTGTAAAAATGGCTGACTATGTGTTGCATGCAATCAGGCTGCGACTGTTGGTAGTTGCAGTGAGGGATTTTCACTCGCGAAATTTACCCGTACGATGCACATGCTTTCTCTAAATCCTCCTAAGGGAAATTTTTCTTGTGTATGTTTTAAATTGCGCCTAATTAATTTAGAGAAAATTATTTTGAAGAATATCTTTTAAATTTGTGGCACTTATATTCTCCTTATCTCTGTGAAATATCCTAATTTTCCATCTGCCACCCAGTCAAAATATTTATTAGCGCTAGTTTCGCCACGTTCTTATTATCGATTAAGCGACTAACATGTAAATTCTGGGCGTCATTCATACATCATTTCATCAAAATCCGTCTGTGGGGTCCTAGAGGGTAAAGATGCTGACACGCAGATGGACAGGCGTGTGTAAAGTAGGAATTTCATTTAACTTGTTCATATTAAACCATCGAGAACATTCGGCAGAATCACAGTTACCAGACGCCATTAAAATGGTCCGGTGGATGAAGCTTAGTCATGTGTAGGCACAAGAACTATTTGTGACTTCGTTTTGTACGCGCTTTATCTAATTCTTATAATTTCGGGAAAGCGTAATTACTGGAAGGTCCATTAAAGAAGCCAGACTTTACCCAGTCCCCGTGACAAAGGGGCCATTTACGTCACCACGAAACTTCCGAATTGTAACTGCGCAGGAATATGATGCCCCGAAGATGGAGACCGTGTATCATTCATGTCGACGTCCTTCGCCTTCTCCTCTCTTATCCCTAATAAAACGCGGCTTCTGATACGTGAACGAGCAGCGGGAAATTCGTGTGAAGTTGAGGTCTTGAAACCTGAAGAGAGGGAGACACCAAGGAATATTAAAAGAGGGTAATGTAACTTCGTATGTAGAAGGAGCAGGAAACGTTCTGTTCACATTCATACAGCAAATAGAGGAAGCTTTTTTAAGAAGGGCAGCGGGAAATAAATTTCGACACGTTGGTATTAATGTAGGATAATGCTAACGCGTGTCTGAGGCCTAACCTTTAAAGATGTGGACCGGACTCAGCTGGCGAGGGACGAAGTGACTTGGGAATTTAGAATTCTGCATAACGAACAGTGAGGGTAGTGAAATATATCAGGCTCCGATGGGCTGGGTATGTAGCACGCAAGGCGTGCATGCAGAATTGCTTGTATCATCAAAACCTATAATCCTACATAGAACGAAAGACAATTGTGAAGGGCAAAATTAAACACGTCCTACATAAGCAAAAGGTTTTGGAACTCGTACAAGAACATAAATTCAGAGGCCGAATGTTCAGTCATGTAGTGCGGGTAGCAGCGATGGTTCGTTATCCTGAAAATGTCTAAACTAAAAATGTCCCCCTTCACCAGAATATTATTGCTAATGGCTGAATTTTGCATAAGAAACATCTCGTTCATGCTCGTAAGTTTCTTTAACGCCGCGCCGTAAATCTACGTCATGGGACCGCCGGCTTTACTACCCCGCCGGAGGAAGTTGTGCTATGGATTTCTATCGACCTCGGCCGGGTTTGAACCCGCGTACCTTGGGTCCAGTGGTGAGCAAATTATCCTCTATTCCACGGATGGCGACACGTTCAAATATTACTTTGCTAAAATAACAAAAGGAAAGTTTATAAACATGTTACTAAAATATAAACAATGAAACTAAAAACAATTTAATTAAAAGCAATTTAATTAAAAACACTGTTTAACTAATACAATTTAACTTTACCACTAAGACAATTAAACTATTTAACTAAAATATAAACAATGAAACTAAAAACAATTTAATTAAAAGCAATTTAATTAAAAACACTGTTTAACTAATACAATTTAACTTTATCACTAAGACAATTAAACTATTTAACTAAAATATAAACAATGAAACTAAAAACAATTCAATTAAAAGCAATTTAATTAAAACACTATTTATGTAATACAATTTAACTTTTTCACTAAAACAATTAAACAATTTAACTAAAATATAAACAATTTAATTAAAAGCAATTTAATTAAAAACAGTTTAACTAATACAATTTAACTTTTTCGCTAAAACAATGAAACTAAAATATAAACAATGAAACTAAAACAATTTAATTAAAAACATTGTTTAACTAATACAATTTAACTTTATCACTAAGACAATTAAACTATTTAACTAAAATATAAACAATGAAACTAAAAACAATTTAATTAAAACACTATTTATGTAATAGAATTTAACTTTTTCACTAAAAAATTAAACTAATTAACTAAAATATAATCAGTTAAACTCAAAACAATTTAATTAAAATCACTATTTAACTAATACAATTTAACTTTTTCACTAAAACAATTAAACAATTCAACTAAAATATAAACAATTAAACTAAAAACAATTAATTAAAAACAATTTAATTAAAACACTATTTAACTAATACAATTTAACTTTTTCGCTAAAACAATTAAGGTATTTAACTAAAATATAATCAGTTAAACTCAAAACAATTTAATTAAAAACACTATTTAACTAATACATTTTAAAATTTTCACTAAAAGAATTAAACTATTTAACTAAAATATAAACAATTGAACTAAAACAATTAATTAAAAACAATTTAATTAAAACACTATTTAACTAATACAATTTAACTTTTTCGCTAAAACAATTAAGGTATTTAACTAAAATATAATCAGTTAAACTCAAAACAATTGAATTAAAAACACTATTTAACTAATACATTTTAAAATTTTCACTAAAACAATTAAACTATTTAACTAAAATATAAACAATTTAACTAAATACAATTTAATTAAAATACAATATTTAACTAAAACAATTTAACGTTTTCATTAAACAATTTAACTATTTAACTTTTCGTCTAAAAATGCTCAAACTATACTAAATTGCGCAGATTCATGATGTGCTGTATTAACGATGCAAACACCACGTCGTCCATTTCTGGATTCTGCAAAGGAAATAAACATTTGTATCAGAACAGGAACAGCAATTACATTTTGTTATTTTTATTCTTAAATATACAATATGTGAACTTTAACTGTTTAAATAAAACTTTAACTGTTTAAATAAAACAAAGTAACTACTTAACTAAAGGAATTCATCTATTTAACTAAACCTATTTAACCTTTTAATTACAAACTACGTAACTAAAGGGGAAGAATCATTATTTCTTCAATGAAGGACGCAAACACCACGTCGCCCATTTCTGGATTCTGCAAAGGAAATAAACATTTGTATCAGAACAGGAACAGCAATTACATTTTGTTATTTTTATTCTTAAATATACAATATGTGAACTTTAACTGTTTAAATAAAACTTTAACTGTTTAAATAAAATTTTAACTGTTTAAATAAAACTTTAACTGTTTAAATAAAACTTTAATTGTTTAAATAAAACAAAGTAACTACTTAACTAAAGGAATTCATCTATTTAACTAAACCTATTTAATCTTTTAAATACAAACTACATAACTAAAGGGGCAGATTCATTATCTCTTCAATGAAGGAAGTAAACTCCACGTCGCCCATTTCCGGTATCTGGAAAGGAAATAAACATTTGTATAAGAACAGGAACTAGAATTATTAGCAACAAGTATGGAGACACTTGCAGCAAAATTTATGAACATATTTTTTTATTCTTAAATATATAATGCGTGAGCTAAAAACAATTTAACAAATAAAGTATTTAACTCATTTTCTAAAAATAATTTAAATATTTAAGTGAAAACAATTTAACTCTTTAAGTACTATCTATGTAAATTACAGGCTTCAACCTGATTCAGCATTTTTTGGGGTGACTTCTGTTTGACCCACTGTTCCATCTACCTGTCATAACCTTACCTGGTGTCGTAACTTTTATGTCGTGTGATTTTCATCTGCACGGAATTTATGAGTCGGAGGGAGGGCTGGAAATACGTCAAATGCAAGAATATAAAAATTACAAAGAGAACTTCATGCTCATAGTATGCCTTCGTGGCACTATCCAGGCACTACATTTAAATGAGAGGCAAGTCAGTAATTGCGTGGTGGGCGTTTCCTGTGGTGATAATTAACTGTGAGCGTGTAATTAGTTCTGTGTGATAATTGGGCAAGTACTGCCTTATACCTCACACCGTGCCAGATTCTTCTATTCTGTGATACGTATTTCTAGATGTGGATACAGAAACTTTAAACGAGTTTAATTTGGATAATTTATATTTGAAATAAAACACGTTCGTAAATCAGCTCAAAACTCTGTGCAGTCCCTTAATATTTTCTTGTGACTTTTACTTTTCTAGATGTTCAGGGTTAGTTATCTTACATTCCAGATAATTCCGTTGGATAAATGTTCCTTGCGTCCTTTGAGATTGCTACCAAACGATTCAAAATCCAGAGTTCTTCAATTTGTATTTCATCTTTTCAACAGGGACTTCGAAAGTGAAAGTACGTATTGAAATGAAGCTCACGAGGAGCATTTCAAAGCCAGTTCTATAAACAATTTTGTGTTATTAATTATACAACTATAAATGTTAATGTTTTGAAATTGGTCCCTAAAAATATTACTTTAAAAGTATTTAATTAATTCAGTTTCTCTGAAAATGTTTAACTGTTACATTACTAGGGCTTTGATTATCACTTATTTTAAATGGGAAGGTGATGATTTATGATGGACTTCTTCATAACTGAGACAGCAAACTGTTCCTTTTAGAATTGTGAAATGTCCTTACCTCCAGTCCCCGCCTTATCTTGACGGCACTTATTTTTGTCAAATTTTCCTGCAAAATTGTCTTAAACATTTTAGCTTCTAGAACTTAAGTCACTCCTGACTCTGAATTTTTACTTTATCATCTCAGTGCTTATGAATCCAGGACAAACTCTACAGCAACTCGCCTCTTGGCAACATATATATATATATATATGCATGTACATGACGTCCCTAAGGGGAGTTTGCGTGCAGTTAACTTAAAGGGGCCAAAGGTCGAAGGCATTCGATGACTGTCACTGGCTTACGAGATAGTTAATGTCGTCAAATGGCAAATCTGATATTCAACACAAATATGTCCCACTGTCTCATTTAAAATGGCTTCTTTGAACAAACATTTGCAAGCGAAACCTTTTCACATTTTTATGTATTATGCAAACAGGATGAAGATTTTTCTTAATAATGAAGAAATGAACTCGAAAATGATCATTGATTCAAGCGTGGGGATCTGTTGGGCCCACGTAATAGCTGAAATCCAAAGAAGAGTTGACACTAACCTCATTGTTAGTAGACAGCTGGCAGTCGGGTTGTTCAGTGGCTGCTGTGGCCGACTGCGTGTCGCTGCTCTTGTTTTGTCCCTGAAATTCAGAAAATGGTGGATTAGTGGGCTGGAACCCATGAAACAAAACTCCTGTAACTTAAAGTATTGATACAACGTGCGATATAATATTACGATGGAAATTAACTGGTGGATATTTTGCAGATGCACTCTTCCCAATTCGAATTTGATGGAAATGTGACAGAGGATTTTGATGTAAACCCAACAGAAATGGTTAACAGGAATGAAAGTTTAATTATAGGAGATTTCTGTGCTCAAGTAGGAAATGACGTAATTCTCGTAGGTCAAGAAAAATGGAGACGTGTGCATAATTAACGCCCTTACAAATATAAACTATTTGTAACATATCTTTGCTCTCAAAAGCCAGTTTCTTTTTAAAGAAACACAATTAATGTTTAAAACTTAGAATAGAGTTTTAGTGATTTATATAGTGAAATCTGCTAAATAAGTTCAACTGCAATGCGTTCTTACAAACAAGGGAAGATAAACTTCCCAACCAACCCCGATAATCGAGAGTTTACTCTAGTCATTTTTCGCCACTGACATTCCACACTCGTTTGTTTTCCACGTGCAAGCGACAGATGGCAGGCGAGTGACTTCGTCCAAAGTGTAATGACGACGACTTACCTCTGACGAAGTGTCACCTCGTGTGCCTGTTGTTCCTCCTCTTCGATGGTCTTCAGCAGGCAGGGGACGGGCGCTGTTGGTCTGCGCCGTCTTGAGGCGTCGCTTCGCCTTCTGGCGTCTTGTTCGCTGCAATTTCTTCTTGCGGGCCTGCTCCCGAAGAAGCTTCTGCGTGCGGGCCTCCTGAGGGATGTAGACGTAATCTGAAAACAGAAAGAATGACTTTCAGGTCACAGCATTCCGTAAACGGTTGCTTCTTATCGCGTCGTTTGACGTGAGAGGTGCAAAATCAGCGACATTCATACATCATGCAACACAGAAAGACAGGAACAGTAAAATGCCTTTTGATCATATCTAATCGCAAAATTAAATGTTTAAGTTCATCCCATTTTAATATTATAACTTCTCGATATCTGGGTTCTGGTGCCGTGACTCGTAAGTATATGAAAAGGTTTTGGAGAAAATAAAGACTCGTCAAAAGTTCTCTTACTTAAAATCGCTAGCAGTCAATCCCAAATAAATCAAAATCGGTGATGTTTCTCAAAATTCTCGGCTATATTTTTTGGAATTTTCTGCTGCTTGTTGCCAGTGAAAGAAAATTAATTACTTACTGGGATATTTATTACTGTGATCTTCTTCCGCCTGGCGGGCTCGTTCATAATACTTTTCCTTCTGCTCCACGTCAATGGCCCTCCACATGCAGCCAAGTCTGCAAATACAAAAAGGGAACTTGTAAGAACACAGGCAGATTGCAGGACGAACGTCCAGGGGTTGCAGCTGGGTAAAGGCAAACGCAGTGGCGTATGAGAGCGAACGAAATGTTTCACCTGTTCTCGACGATCAGAACATTTTTAGCAAAGGGAAATTAGATATCCAATTTCGAAATAACCCCATGCATTCTCTGCCCACTTAAGATTTTTTCCATTCTTACATTGAAAGAATTGTTCCGGGAGGTCTCATAAATTCTACTTCTCTGCTAGACTTCTGTCCTGTATATCATGTGTTCTGTTTATAATTAAGTAAATATAGATTTATAATCCAGCAATGAAAATCAAACCAGCCTTTAATATAATGTGCTGAGTTTGTGGGTCGAAATTTACAAGATTCAACCGTTTTTTTAATTACTAGGGCTCATAGTTTAACATCATCACAATTATCAGCATTTGTCTTTTTCTCTCTTTGAGTAGAACAAATTTCTAAGTGCGCGTTCAGAACACGAGAAAATTCTCACACATAATTTTACACGATCGCACCGGTGCCATGTTTATAATCGATGATCATACGTAATTTGCTGCTATTCTTATAATTTCGCTTGAAACCAAATTAAATATTCTTAGCTCCAGCGGTCCACTAGTTATCGCTTTGAGACTCAAAGCAAGTTCAAATGTTTAATGCGGTCGCCATGTTTTTTGTTGTTTTATTTTACCAAAAAATTCTATAATTAGTGCTTTAATAATCAATAACTTTTTATTTATGGGATTGCATGATTCTCGGTGTAAATAAGGATTGTTTCCTTAAACGACATCTACCAGCTGATATATAGAATTGTGAAGTCTGTTTACGGTTTTAGTCATTAAATATTATTCAGACGAATTTCGATTTCAAGGGTTTAAACCGTAAATGATTATGTGCGTTGTGCATTATATATTAATGATCTCATAGCAACTACCAGAGTTTACAGAGGAAACGAATGGATTGTGTACATACATATCTCATTTCCATCAATAATAATAACATGACAATAACACCAACAGTTGTCACAGCATCATAAAAGAAAATACCGCATTAGCTGTCCGTCAGAGCACCTACAAGTCTTGTTCATTTGTATTTACTTCTCCCCTTTTCTTTTATTGGTAATGAGGGTGTGAATAATGGCCATCACAAAGTCTAAATTTAAAGGAACGAGAAGGTTGTCATCCGGCATTTGTCTTTTGCACAAAAAAGAAAGTGGATGAACAGAAATCGTGCATAGGAATGGCTTTGCTTTGTACTGCAGACATCTTGTCTTGAAGACGACAAATTTGCGATAAAATACAATTCACACGTGATGTAATTTAAACTCCACGTAAATGAGCTCTGGTGTGTGTACTCAGGACATTTGTCCGTATACCAGAGCAATAATTGCGTGCTATTTAACCTAAAGCTAGAACGCTGAATGATGTCAATGTAGTCACTGCAGACTGGATTACTGAACAGAATGATCTCGGGGGTCGGGTGCAGTTTTTTAAACTATGTATTCCTGAGACAATAATTTTACTAGGGATATTTAAATCCCCCGTTTTATTATGCGTAAGATTTTCACAAAGTGACGAAAATGGTTCCTCAAATATTCATTAGGCACACAAAATTCGCAAAAACATCAATCGGTTTTTACCGTCAAGATTTCTTGGGTACTGGTAAATACATAAAATTGGGGGGGGGGGGGGGAAAGACGCACCCAAGATCCAAAAACATATCAATAGATTTCTGCCGTCGCCGCCACCTCTATACTGCACTGGCAGTTCCATAAAATTAAATCTAGATTCAACTATTAGCTGCACAAAAACACACTCCACACCTATCGAGCAATTTGAGTACTACACTCGGCACAAATGTCCTCACATCTACCTGAAAGCTAAATATATACGCCATATGTGAAAGAATTCCACAGCCTGCACGTTCTAATTCGTGCTTAGATTTTCCCGAAGTTGGCCACTCTGCAGGAAGCCATCTTGGGAGGTACTTTCGTTTCCCGCAGAGGAGTGCTGACGGCCGGACCCTAACATAACCTAAAAGTAGGTTCCTTTTACTTCAAAACCTTGATTTCACCCATAGTTTCTTTATGGGTGTGAAGGTTGATCTATAACACTAAGGGAGGAATGTGGACTGAGGATGTATGATAACAGTGGCTGAGAATATTTGGACAGAAACAGAATGAATGCTAGGCTGGAAAAAGTTACACAAGAGATGGGCAGGGCATCTAGCCCCATTTAAGACAAGGAGTCTGGTAGGCAAACCAAATGGAAAGAGACAACCAGAAGATCTAGACTGGATTCATCTGGCTCAAGATACCAACCAGTGGCACACCCTTGCAAACATGGTAATCAACCTTCAGGTTCTATAAAATGTTTGGAATTTCTTGAGTGATTGGGCAAATGTTGGCTTCTGAGGAAGGACTGGGCTTTTTGGAAGAGCAGAGCTATATGACATGTCCAAAGATGCTGCCAACACATATGTAAAAGTGCCTAATGGAGAAGTCCAGGAAGATGTTAAGGAGAAGTATAAGGAAATTCTTTATTGATGTATTTGGATTTAGAAAAGACAACTATGATAGCCGAAGAACATTTTTTTACAACATTACTGCCTCTGTAAATGAAGATGATTAATAAAAACATGAAAATGTTTACTGCATTTCACAAAGTCAATGAAGCAGCTCTCCATTGTCCAATGTTCCTGTAACGTATCAGACTACAAATGTAACAGTGAATTAAGTGGCACTCATGGTTAGGGTCGATATTGCAGTTATTATACAAAAGCTGTTCCTTTTAACGTTAATCCTCCCCCCCCTCAGGGTGCTCTGTTCTCTCGAAATGTCAGTGTTTACTCCAGTAAACCACCTTACATGGCTGGTAGCCCTAGAAGAAATCATTACATTCAACGTTGGACGTAACATAAAATCATGAAAATATGTAAAGTAAAGTAAAGTTTGTCCCACTATATGCCATGTAGGCGTTTGGGGTGAGTGGAGGTATAGCTCCTCCCTTCCTTGACCTCTGCACTAGATGGGGGTGAGTGGTCAGCATCACGCCCCGGCCGGCTTTACCCCCGGTTCCCATTGTAGAGGAGGCTGGGTGGGCCCCAGAGCCGGTCTGGACGCAGAGGCTAGAGGAAAAATCCTCTGCCCCCGTTGGAGATCGAACCCCGGTCGTCCAGCCCGTAGCTAGTCACTATACTGACTGAGCTATACCTAATTTATATTTGTGTTATCTTTTCAATCATCTTAACTTTTAAAATTGTTTTCCTGTCATATCGTAGCATAGCAATTCAGATAAAAGATTTTGCGAAATAATGTTGACATCTATCACCACAAAAGCAAAAGCTAAACCCACACCACACTGGAAACTTCAAATAATAGGTCTTCTGAATTTGAATGGCTTTGAAGACAATTTGTTGTTCACAAATGCTTTGCACATTAAATTGTTAACAAGTAATAGTTCTAAAGTACACCTTGTATTGCAACTTACCTCACGCTTATCTCATTGTTACTTTCATGTGGGTATTGCAGAGACATTCTCTTCCGCCATTCGCTGGAGTATAGGATGAAAGCATTTGGTGGTCTACGGACTCTCTGAGGACACTTTGGTGTTTCTTTTCCATGTTCTAAATTTCTCTTCTGTTGGTGATGTTTCTTCGGCTCAACTTGTATTCTGTGCTGGTGGTGATCCTGGTGCATGTTGTCCTCTTTATTTTCTGAAAGAATAGTGGAATCCATAAATAACACAGTTTTACAACTATAAGATTCAGAATATGATCAGCAGTATAAAAAACATGGCTGTTTCCAAACTTTTTTCTTCTCTGAAGAATTACAAACATCTTATGCAACTATAATGTATATTTTACAGGATCAAAGTGTTTCTCAGGCAGTAAATTGAACACAAATTGCCAAGTAGACATTCACTGATGCAAGAATATTATTAGCAGAAACTGAGGAGATAAATGGAGTACAAAGTTTGACTCATGCTGTCATTTTATGACTTGAAAACCAATGGACTGATTTTAATCAACTTTTGTACTGAAGGCACAAATTTGTTGAAGAATCCAAAATGAGTTAAAGATGAGCCCGAAATTATAAAATATTTTGAATAATTGCTATTTATATGACAGCAAAGTTAAAATCTGAAA
This sequence comes from Zootermopsis nevadensis, assembly GCF_977971745.1. Taxonomy (NCBI): domain Eukaryota; kingdom Metazoa; phylum Arthropoda; class Insecta; order Blattodea; family Termopsidae; genus Zootermopsis; species Zootermopsis nevadensis. The sequence continues at coordinate 6,240,688 of NW_028259156.1, read as the reverse complement.
ATACCAGAGGAATCACGCCAAAGTCATTACTCACTTCAAGTTACTTTTTTGGGAAAAGAGAGATCTTACCTTTGTCATCTAAGATGCAATTCACAAACGCATCTAATTCCTCTTTTAGTGTTGTCTCTGCAACACAAAAACAGAAGAGAGTCAAGTATTAAATTCAGCCCACATTATTTTGTTGTATCTAAAAGAATTACAGTTTTTTGTGAAATCACAAGGCAACACCATAACAACTTGGCATCAAATAAAGTGAGAATTATTAAATATGTATCACAAGTTTCAGGTAAATACACTACATATAATGAAACTAATGAAAATGGTAATCCATTAATTAAGTTTTTCAGAATAAATAACTTAAAGGTAGAGTAATAAAGGATCTCAACAAGATTTTTATATTTCAGTATTTTTCTGAATTATCTGATAAGTTGAAGATTACCGTCTTCTGGGTTGTTGCGCTGTGTAGTCTGGTCGATGTTAACCAACGTTTCAGAGGTCATACTGCCTCCGTCATCTGAAACGTTGATTAACATCGACCAGACTACTCAGCGCAACAACCCAGAAGACGGAAATCTTCATACTCACCGCTGTGAGAACCTCAACTCTTACATATCTGATAAGTTATGTCCAAAAGCAACTAACATATTAGTTTTGCTGTATTTGATGCAAGTAATAGCCCCCCAGCAACAGGAATAGCTAATATTTTCCACCCATGCATCATGTTTTAGTTTCTTGGAAGAAATTTGACCTACGAGATAAATGAAATTTTACGTAATAACTTACGAATCAACTTTCTGTCAGAGTCTTGTGTATATAGGATGAGAAAACAGTCTTGAGTATTATTGTAGCTGGAAGTATAATAGGCTTACTTTCCCACGGTCTGTTTTATGAAATATCTGCATAGGGGTCTGAAAATGACAGCAGAGGAAACATGCCAAAATCGTTACTCACTTCAAGTTACTTTCTTGGGAGGAGAGAGGTCTTACCTTTTTCATCTAAGATGCAGTTTATATATGCATCCAACTCGTCTGTCCTAGTTGGTTCTGGAAAAACAAACAGAATAGAGTCAAGGATTAAATTCAGCCTACATTCTTTTTTCTGTATCTAAAAAAGACAGTTTAGTAAATTCACTAGGCAAAACCACAACAACTGGGTATCAAATTAACTGAGAATCATTAAATTTTTACTGTTAGTTGCAGGTAAATACACTGTATATAATTAAACTAGTGGAAATGGTTATCCATAAATGGTACTTTTATTATACTTATGCAATATCAACTCATTTTAATTTGAGGTCACATTATGGAGGTAAGAGCCCCAAAACTATTCTGGGAATTGGCTTATGTATATAGGATGAAAACAAGTCTTCTATATAATTGTAGCTCTCTGTAAAATAAGCTTACTTACACATGGTCTGTTTTATGAAATATTTGCATTGGAGTGACTGATTTTGAGGAAATAAATGGTAGTAAGCACACAGAATGGTGCAGAATCCAAGACACAATGGTCATCCCAAGTCATAAAGTTGTATCAAGGCGGAAGGTGGTCACTTTGAATATTTAAGTAAATAAATAATTTATTTATGTATGTGCTTGTAAAGATGTTTGTAAGGACAGACATGAAAATTCAATACTTTAAATAAATTCTAAAAGGAAACATTGATATGCATTTTCATCTCAACATCTTGTGAGTGCAACTGCAATGGACATTTCCACTGATGTCTACGAGATTTACAACATATTTTATGCACATGCCTTGCATAAATGAAACCATTTTAATGCAGCCTCCTTTTGAGTAATTCTGTCGTATTCTTTACAGTATTATTAGGTCTTCTGGGAAAAGAGACCAAATTTGGGAGATGTTTTAATAATTGTCATTATTGGCTCAATCTAACAATAACACCTGAATTAAATTGGAAGCTGACCACACAAAGCTTGTTTGAAATGTAAATAGGCCTGAAAAATAAAATAATACGTAGGCTATATTAGGAAGAGGCCATACGCAAGTTTACTTTATTGTAAAATTGCCTTCAAGCTTGACCAACCACTGACAATGTAAAACTGTTTTGTGATGACTTTGATTTTGCAACGAACTCGGAACACCTGAACGGATTATGATTAAATTTGTTTTTAGGGATATTTCAAACTTTTCTGCGCATTCAAATTCTTTTTTAAAAAATTGGCAGTATCTTACAGGAACAAAATTATTTCTTATGCAATATGTTGAACACAAATTGCCAAGTAGACATTCAATGATGCAAAAATGTTATTAGCAGAAGCTGTAGAGATAAATGGAGTACAAGGTTGACTCATGCTGTCATTTTATGACTTGAAAACTAATGGACTGATTTTGATGAATTTTTGTACTGAAGGCACAAATTTGTCAAATAATCCAAGATGTCCTAAAGATGAGCCCAAATAATAACATATTTTGAATAATTGCTGTTTCGAAGACAGCAAAGTTAAAATCTGGAAATGACAGCAGAGGAAACACATCAAAATCTTTACTCAATTCAAGTTACTTTTTTGGGAGGAGAGAGGTCTTACCTTTGTCGAACAGGATGCCATTGATGAACATATCAAACTCCTCCATGTTTATACTTGGTAACTATGAACACAGAAACAGAACAATCAAGGATTAAATTCAGCCAACATTATTTTCTGTATCTAAAAAAATGACAGTTTAGTGAATTCACTAGGCAACACCATAACTACTTGGGATCAAATTAAATGAGAATTATTAAATTTGTACCACAAGTTGCAGGTAAATACACTATATATAATGAAACTGGTGAAAATGGTAATCCATTAGTTGAGTTTGCCTAAATGAATAATTTAATTGTAGTGGTAGAGGGGTTTACTGATGTGCACTTTGACCCTTTAGAAGCATCATGACCAAATACTTGTGATGAGGCAAACAGTGGGAAAATGCTTTGAATATAACACAGATGTGCCTGTGTTATTTATTTATCTCAGGCAAGCTTTTCACAGCATATATAGAATTGAATTATTTATTTATTTAGGATCTTATGCTATAGCTGAAAAAATAATAAGGAACTGAAGGTAAATGAAATATTGTTAGAAATCCAAAAAAATTTGTGCTAATGTTGATGATATTTTCTTGGTTGCAAGAAATGTTCCAGCATTAAAAGAATTATTATCTGCACTGGCAACTGAGGGAAGAAAAATGGTCTTGAAATTAATGAAGTTAAATCTGAATACATGAAAATGTCCTCATTACAAGCAAGAACATACCCTCAAAACTTAGAATTTATTTTACAGGCCTACAATGTGTTTTAATTTAATGCTAAAATACTTTTATTAACATTGTATTGCATTAATTTTAATCTATATTAATGTTGGATATGAATACCTTATATTTGGTTCTACGTATTTTATGTCGGAGTACATTTCACACGTTTTCAGTTAATATTAGATGCCTCTTTAAATTGGAATTATTGTGATGGTAAAATTTTTAAACAGTTGCATCACCTTTAATGTTTCGTACTTGCAAATAACACGAAACCTTCCATTTTTCTGCAATTAGTTTATTATCCATTTATAACTGAATGATTAATGTTACCGTAATAAGGGATATTGTGCTTAAAATTACAAGTATTTTTCAGAAAATGAAAGAGTACTCACAGGTCGTGCTAAAAAGATTTCTCGTACGATGGCCGTTAAATTCTCTTGTGACGTCACACCAATCACAGCGATACCAAATATCACGTGAGTGCTATGTCCAATGAATGCGTATTTGCATAAAAAACTATTTAAAATATTCTCGGTAATTAATTTATATAAAATATAATTTAAATTGATATTATATGTGAACTTACATTAGAATTTTTGTGATGATAAGATTTAGAACAACAGTTACGTTATCTGCAATGTACGAAAAAGATCTTTCAATTTTGACGTCACTGCAATCACAGCGATACTGAAGCATTTAAGTGAAGCTGTGTCCGATAGATTTCTAAACACTCGTAGAAATACGATTTAAACCAGTCTCGATGGTTAATTTATAGGTAATAATAGATTTAATTTATATAATACACTTGCGCTCCATATGACAGTCTATTAAAATGTTGACCCGAAATTGTTAATGGTTGTTTCCAATCTCGTGTGAAAGAGAATTACATATCTCCAGAGAGAAACTTTCATATGTTCATCAGGGTATTTATACATATTGTCATTGGATGCAAACGTGATCAGATGGTGTAGCAGGTAAGCTACTAACTGATAAGCCACCTCCAAGCAAACGATAAATCTTGAATGGAATGGAGAAGAGAAAACATCACAAATTGCTACAATTTTAGTGGGCTGGTGGCACACTCCTAGTCAGACCCTTTCCATTTCACATTTATCCCGCAACAAAAAATGGTGTATGTTAATGTCTTGCTGCTCAAATATTCCTTAAGAAGTATACTTACAATTACTGTTCCCCACTGCTTCCATCATCAACTACGTTGACATGATTAGGATTCCTGTCACTTGAGTGGTCTTCCTCTGTGCCATCAACTTCTTAAAACTCTTTTTCAAGTTGACACGGCAGCACTTTTTATCAGCATGTAAAACTGTTGAGTGTTGAGCCAGTTTATTTTCACTTGGTGTGAATTTATGCTTTCAGAAAGACAACCATCCATTGCTTGTATTGTTTTTCATTTCAAAACCATATACTGATATAAGAATGTTAAAGCCAGCATTAAAAGATTATCTTACTCGTACTCAGTAGAAGAATATATAAATACATGTAAGTAACAATGATGATGGTTTCTCATCATCATTATTTTGCAGTACTGCTGTAGTTTCAAAAATCTGTAAATAACTATTATGTGTTTGTATTTATATTAGTACTAGAAAGAAGTGTTGGGGTATTTGAGAAAATGTGGTAATGTTAGGATACACATTTACATGTACAGATTGTGGTCTTCTGTATTATGACACTATGCAGTCACGTTGCCATTGTTTTTTAGTAATGTGAAGATGGAGGCAGTACGTCCATTGAAACGGTAGTAACCACCTATAATACTACATGTTGTAGTCCAGAAGGCCACCATCCGATCTCACATTGCTGTGAAAACCTCACATATCTTATAGCAGACATGTAGATCAACAAAAGGAATGAGGACCTGAAGTATTATGAAAAATGCTTTTGAAATATAATGGAAGTTTAGAGTTCTGAAATGCTGATATGTTGTCTGCATGTTACAGGATGGCTTGCCACAGGCCCTGTCATTGTCATCTTGTCTATCATGACTCATGTATTCGGTGTTGCGTTAGCAGTTGAAGCAAATGCGTGCTCTGGGTGTGTCACACGCCAGACAGGGCAAATGACTGTGGCTAAACTGCTGAGTGACTGAGGTATGTAACATTAATTTAGGACAGTCTTTTCTTTCATCTGCATTAAATTACTTTTTTTTTATTTGTGTAATCCTATAAGAACCTTTTTTCTTGTGAATTCACTTGGCTATTAAATGGTTTGAATACACAACATAAAATCTAATAAAAGTCTGAAGGTTGTTGGCGATAGTGCACTTTGTGTAGTATCTGTTTCATAAAATAATAAAACTGTTTTATAAGCTGAATTTTGCTTCCATCTTCCTGTAAAGAAGGAGAAGGTAGAATTCCCATCTAATTAGTCTGGACTAGGTCTGAGGCTAGCTCAACCAAGGGGCCAACAGGTAGGATTTCTGCCCTCTTCCCCTTTTGTACCTGAAGACAGAAGCAGAGTCCAGATTTCAAAATGTTGTAGTTTTATTACTTCATAATTTAATGATGGACAAAGTGCAAAATAATAATTTTACGTATTATAATGCATCGTCATCAGAAATCTATACAGTCTGTTTAGATTTTGTTTTGTATTCAGACGTTTGTATAAGAGTGTGGATTCACAAGGAAAATGGTTCTTGCAGGGTTACATTAACAGAAAAACTGATAACACAGTTTTAATCATGCAATTGAATGGCATGGTATAATAAATTCTTCTCAGGCTACCAGCCATGTAAGGTAATGAAGAAGACTCGGCGTTTCAAGGACGATCTATGTCCTCATCCTCAGGGTACACTTATTTTCCAAACATTGGTGTCTTATTCATTAAACCAACTTACACTGGTAGCCCAAGGAGTTCATTATGCTTAGTTGCCATGAAAGCTTCAGAACATACAAGTGGCGTGGTGTTTGTGCATAATGTCATACAAATTAGAAGGACAGTAAAAAAAATTCTCATTTGTCCTCCTTACCAGCATCCTGATCACAATGTAACTTCTTCTATCACTCATGTTCTTGGCATACTCTGTTCATGTGTTATGTTTCGGGGTAACAGCTGTAAACTGGAAAGCCTTGGAGTTTATTGATGCTATGGAATGGAGCCAAGATGAGAAGGTTGGCATGCCTTGTGTGTAGATTGTTGACATACAAATAGTGGCAGTGCCAATGGGAGCTAGTGGAACATGACCTCTGCTGATTGCATTCTTTGCCTCACGAATATAAAGTTCACATTTACTTTGTAAGTTTCAGATCAAGAACTGCAGGGTTTATTTTGGCGAAGTTTGATTATGTTATGCCGTTAAAGGTAATTCCAAATTTGTACTGTTTAATTTTCTAAAATAGGTACTAACAATATGGTGGATGCTCAGACTAGTAAGGTGGTACCCACTCCAGCACTACTGAATGTACTGCCCTGAAATGATAGCAGGAGATAATAAAATATGCAACTTTTGTTAAGGTATGTGAAATGTGAGGATCTCATGAAGATGGCAATATTGTCCTTTTGAGTTTTGAAGCCATGAGGACTCGTAGATAGACACCTTTAGGTCCACCTGGGATCTCAACCCAGAAGAACATCATCATTGTTTTGTTCAGGTAATTTTTCTGTGGAATGTGAAGCAACAACATGACAGTTTTATAAATATTGTCTTCAGATTTAAGTTTGACTGTGATAACTAATGAGCCTTTATAGCTTGACATGTGAAATTCTGTACAGAGATGGATTTTAAATGTACCTAAAAATCACATGAAATACTTTGTAAGTCAACAGTTACAGACATGGTGTGAATATAAAACTTTGAGGTTATGTTTGACGAATTTCACATAGTGTGTGTATGACATACTTACAGTTGCATGTGATGATGAAAGCATTTGACCTGAGTTGGTTTTGATCATATGATCATCTCTGCATGAGACAAGACCACCAACTCTTGAGCTACATTGCATTATAGGAGATGGTGCACAGGCATAATGATTGCAGCTGAGTATAACTGACAGTTGCAACTGTATTTGGTTGAATTCACTATTTGCACTGAACTCAATAATTAACCTTTGGGTTTGAAGTTAATCTAATTAATAATTAAAAATTCAGTTGCTACTGCTAAGAAAACAATCCATAACGAAAGATCTGTTGTTGATGCTGTTTATGGAAATAATTGGTGTGTAATTTGAGAATAATATGAAACCTATAAATATATTCTGTGGTAAAATTCAGAATTACCGAACATTAAAGATGGTGGCACACACAGCTTTAAAAGGTTGTTATCAGAGTAATGACTACAAGACTAAATTGTTAATTGACTTCACTGGAATGCTGTCTGAACATAGTGAGTATATCATTAGAATGTATTTACATTCTATAGATCCCTCACAGTTCAAGCCATGGATGTGGAAGATGTCATAGTATGAATATGAACATTTAGTAGAATAAAATATGAAAACAAAATAAAAAGATATCAAACCATTGCTTGGACATTCAGGAAGCTAAGGTGCAGAGAATGAACTCAGAAACTCAGTGGGGTCTGCACCTTTCCAGTCTTTTTGTATGTGGCAAAGGAAAACTCATACATCAGAGATGTTTTGATCAAGTTGCATAATTTTAAATGTATTTTCTTTGCTGCACTGGAGTTCTGTTCTGTTTAGACCCGTATTCTTTTGATCATATTATTTGAATTAATTCCCCTTTTTTGCCACTGATGATGACCTCTTGAGGTGGATACACGTTTAGCATTAGTGTCCTTTATAATTTAAACAGTTTTGTTTGTATGTTTATTTTTTATATTCCAATGCTCTATGCGGTATGCAAGGTTTGAAGGGAATTTTCTGTTTGTCATCACATTCAGGCTGACCCTGGGGTTAATTTACCTTACTATAGAATCAATCAGTATCTTATGCTCTTCCCCAAGTGGTAAGAGCATAAAGCTGTACCTCCATCCCCCATACTTTGTCGTGTGGTGATTAACCTTATATGTGTCCTTCTGGAAGAGGGGTTTAAACCCTGTACATGAGGGCAGCTGGACAGTCTTTACCTCTGGGATTTATGATTTAATAGTGTTTTATTCCATTGCATGGTCAGCTGACACTCTGGTACCAGAAGTGAAGGACTCGGTACTGCAGATTACAAAGGCTGCCATTGGACATGGCTTTGGGCTAGTTCCATCAGCCTCTGAGATGCAGCATTTGTTGGTCATCTCATTTCTTTACCACAATTCTGTAAGCATTTCTTGTGACCCCCATCCTAGCTGCATGTCATGTTATATGCTCCATTTTTATTTCAGTACCTCATGGTCGTGGTGAGACATGCTCCTTGATAATTCTGACAAACACATGAATTTTAATGACAAAGATTTCAGAGAAATGGTGCATCTGGTACTAAATTAAATATGTTTTTCTTTTTAAACACTTACCAAAAAGTGATAATTATTGGGTTTTTGTTCAGGGTGATGTGGTGTGTTTTTATGCACAGTAATGTTGTCTAAAAGCAGTTGAATGTGTGATTAAGTTTGAGAAATACGGAATGTGGGAAAAAATATGTGATGAATTTAAGGAAAGCTTACAAAAGAAACAAAGAATTTATGCAGTAATGACGAATAATATGAATAAAAATCTGAATGAAAATGTCCATTAAACAAAAAAAGTTTGCCTTGACAGAAAGATGCGTATCTTTAGATGTGGATGGAATACTTTGAGGAATTATTAAACTTACAAAGCATTGTTGAGGACAGTACAGAAAATTGTAGTATGTCAGAAAAGGTTACATCTGTAAACAGCAATAACACAAAAGAGAAATAATATGGCATTACGATATGACAAAATATCTGTCAACGTGATTAACACGGTAACAAGAGTCAGGACCCATTGGTTATATTGGGTCAGGAGCAAAATTTTAATACAAAACAGACCATCAGAGGACACCTGTAAAGGAATTACCAAACCAGTTTACAAGAAGGTAGACAGGAAACTATAAAGGAATTACAGCGTTTTGCTAGACGTTAAAAATTTGCAGAAGAATACTTTGTAATGCAGTAAAAAATTGATGGTCTTGACCAAGACACAGCTGCTCTCAGACAACTCTCCGTGAGAAGATATCCGTCTTCTGGGTTATTGCGCTGTGTAGTCTCGTCGATGTTAACCAACGTTTCAGAGGTCATACTGCCTCCGTCATCATCGCCCTGATGACGGAGGCAGTATGACCTCTGAAACGTTGGTTAACATCGTCCAGACTACACAGCGCAATAACCCAGAAGACGGATATCTTCATACTCACTGCTGTGAGAACCTCAAGCCTTACAACTCTCCGTGAGTTGGAACAAGCTCTTGCCACCATTGGTACAGTTGCTGGAAGCAGTTCTGGAATTGCTGGATGTCACACAGAGCATCTTGAGTTTCAGCAATAACTTATTGCCTGCTGTTGAAATGATATCCTCCCAAATGTTTTTCTCTCTTGAGGAAAGTCATCAGATGGTGAGAGATCATGCGATTAAGATTGATGTGATAACACGATAGTATTGTGTTCAGCTAGCGATTTTTGCAGAAGAATTGAGAGGGGTTCTCGTGCAACAGATTTATGTCACCAGTCATTGGTCCCCTCCTGCAGCTGGTGCAACTTTTGTTTGATCTCTCCTTGTTCAGACTTACATCTGGAATGAATTTGTAGTGCACAGGACCACAAAACTCAGACTTCTGATATCACTTTCTGTTTTGACCTCTCACTGTAACGTTTTTATCACAGTGAATGAGGTGAACTACTGGTCAGTGGATCATGCTTTGTCTGTTAGTGAAAGAGATGAAAAGTCTCATCCATGACAGTGATGGTCCGAGGGAGCGAAAGGTGTTACCAGATGTCAATGTGAGATCACTGCAGATTGTCATCCACTCACTTTGCGTTCAAGGCGTCTCATGCTGATTAACTCGATGCGTGTTCAAAAATATCTTAAAACTCCATGGCAATTTCCATGTGTTTGAAGATCCTGCACTTTTGTCAACAGTCATGCAGCTCTTCTGACACATGAATTGTCCACCTGGTTCTCTTTTTCTTGGGCAGTTAAATGACTTTCACTACAGTCATTTTCCCTAAACATTTTCTTCCGTCTTTTGGATCTCGAATGCCATTTAAACATGGTAACGCAATGTGGGGAATCTTCTCCGCAAACCTAATGCATCATTTCTAGTGTTTCACAAGCAACATTGCCGAAGTCTTGACAGAATTTTATGTTAGAGCCTTTTTGCAACTTGTCTTGTGGAGAGCGTTATTTGGCAGGAACACTGTTTTCTAACTGAATATTCAACAGAGGACTAAGTTACGTTACTGTTGTTCCAGAGCATTATGTCCCAACTGTTGGAGTCGGGAGGAGCATTTCCAGATGATGAAACGATATTGTACCTGGCAGAAATCATCGACGCTATGGAGTATCTGCATATGGTAGGCAAACAGCCCAACTGCAGTTCTGTGCAATAAAATATATTATAACAAGGCAGTTTAAAGCCTGAAGGTAGAATTTTTTGGTTTCATTCAATATGTAATTTATTCACTACATACCAATCATTGTATTCTTGTGTCTTATCATATAAAGAATCGATACTCACACTAGTGTACAATATTAAAATTGAAAGTAGATTATATTGTGCGGGGGGTGGTGGTAAAGCTGAAGTTTTTCCTAACATCTGACACACCTTCATACCAGCCTTCTGGAAATAAGCAACATGGTAGATCCTCACTCATAATCACAGCTACAGATCTGATTGGTTAGGGTTCGTGGTATTCAATTTAATCAGTAACAGTGACAGCTTAGTTTGGGTGGTATATAGCAGAAAAGGAAAATACTGAAACTGCATCTCATTACTGCAGTAAGACTGCAAGATATACCATATTTTATCCCCTCAGTAGAGGTAATTTGTTTCTTTCAGTTAAGAGTCATATGCCGAGACCTAAAACCTGACAATATGTTGGTAGATCTTCAGGGCCACATTGCTGTCGCAGATTATGGTCTATACAAAGTTTGTCAGCTCTGAAGAGGAAAATATTGTATCCACCTTATCATTTATTCAGTTTGCGTACAAGGACACGTAGGCTGTAAATGTAAGCGCAATGTGGTCCGCTGTCCATCAGGCAGTGAGTGCCCTTTATTTGAGGGGTGTCAAAGTATGAGACCTGTAAAGACTTGACAGGCTTCAAGTGACTGAAATTTGACCACAATTTTCACAGTGTGTGTAACTAAAAGATGTCACAAGGCCTGTGAATTTGAGGAGATAAACATGAAGTATAATAGTGGATATTGACACAGATAATCCAAGGGCCTAGTTTAAATATTATCTTCTTCTTCTTCAATTGTTGGACCCTGGCCACCTTAGATTAAATATTATATGAAGATAAAATTTGTGGTACATACAGCCTACTGAGTATGGTCACAGTTAAGGATCTTACTTACGATGTGTGGGGAGAGAAGAAATGCTCCAGAGCGTCAGTGGGAAAATCTCTTGGAAAATGGCAGCGTCAGAAATCATTAAGGAAAAGAATCGTAGCATTAAGAGGGATGTTAGAGAAATGTATTCTGAATGCAGGAGCTGGATGGAAGTCGCTCAGGACTTTGCCCACTGGTGGTCAACACTTTTTGACATGATCAATTTTCTTTTCTGTTACCAGACACTTTCTAGTTGTTTTATGCCCCAAATTCCTGTCACATTTACTCAAATTGTTGTTTCCATCTTCAGGGTGATTGTGCATATTCACAGGACGTCACAAGTCAGTATGTGGCGCCAGAGATATTTATCGGTGAAGGCTTCAGCTATGTAAGTTTCTTGTCCATTAACAATATTATAATAATGAGCTCTTGGTTTTATGTGACTCAACCTAATGCGTGATTAATGCAAACTAATAATAATAATAATAATCTGAGGGTTTGGAGCCACAAGCAGTTTGTAACGACACGTGCATAAACTAGTCAGTATATATGACAGGGGGTCGAAGCATTCAACTGGTGCAGTCAGCTGCCTGGCGTCTGGCATGATGACATGCATATTTGTCATATAAAGGAATTTGAAAGCCAAGTACTAGCCAGTCACTGAAATTCAAAATAAGTGTTGTTTAGACTTTTTTCTTATGTGACTCAGCATGAAAGTAGCTTTAAGTGTCTCCTTGTGGTGCATTACACCCAAAAACAGAAAGAAAAATCAAGTAGCTATCAACAAACTTGAAGCTTCAAGGGCATGGAAATACTTCTTATCCTTTACCACACAGCTCCATACTCACTAACTAAAAGGTACGGGAATTAGAACTGAATGAATTTGAGTAGTTTTTGTGATCAAGTTCTCATGACCTACATATCAGACATTCAATGAGGGTGTTGTGAGTGGCTTGGCAGATAACATAATTACATTGTTTCAGTCCACACTATAAGAAAGTCGAGGGTGACTGTAGCCAATTTTCCTATCAAATTCTGGCAAAGTTAAGCCACTGTTAGCACATGGATAGCATCCTCATGTACCCCCAAAAGAATGCTGTAAGGGGAGGAATGTCATGCACACAACGTGGTCAAGCCATAGGCCTACCCTTGCCAATAAAATTCTCTTAAAATTTGCGATTTAAGAGTCTATCAGTTCCTTGTGAAAATGTGGAGGCATTCTGTCTTGTTGCAACAGCATTTCAATAGGACATTGTTCTTCAAAACAGGTGTGAGGCATTCCTCTGCTTAAGATGCCATTTTAACAACTGTGAGTGTAGTGCATCTTGTGGAAAGATATGGAAACTAAAGCAGCACGAGTTATAAATCTGATCGTATAACCTTCTAAAATTAATTTAGTTCAAATTCCTTTGCATCACGGTTCACAAGTTATGAAATGGCGTACATTTCATGTGTACACTCTGTGTATAAGCAGTCCTTGAACTGAAATAAACATAAATATTTGCAAAACTTGTTGCAGTAAATAGTATTGACGGAGACACGGCAGTTCGGAAGACATGAAACAATCATAGAACATTTGTAGGTGCTTTCACCACAGAAAAATAGAGAAATGCTCCAATTCGCTTTGCCGTGTTTCTCTGTCCACCTGTGTAGCATTTTGATAAACACTGAATGGGCTTTAATGGCATTTGATAATTTTCCTGACTTGCCTTCTGATATCATTTATGGTAAATAAATAATAGCGTAACTGTATGATGTCATTTGTAAATGGTGTTTGGTAAAGTGTTTTTCAAGGTTCTGACTGAGCACTCAAAGAAAACCATAAGAAAATTCAACACAATCTCTGGCTGACTAAGAATCAGACAGAAAGCTATTGAAATAGATAAAAGCAGAAAAAGCATCGTCAAACTTAGGAATGTTCCATGTTAACCTAGAGGCAAGAAACTAAGAACCAGTTCACACTAACCACAAGTTATCTATTTGTGGAGAACCTTGTGGAAAATGTATAAGAGTGTGGTGAAATAGAAATGTCTGATTGCAGCTAATACCAGTAATTTTAATTGTTGCAGGAAGTGGACTGGTGGGGTGTTGGAGTCACTGCATTTGTAATGATGATTGGGCACAGACCCTTTGAATATGATGAACATAAAAATGATGCAGCACTTTGTTGGTAAGTATTTTGCATTTGGAAAGAGTTCTGATGTATGTGTTTGCTGTGAACATCATTTTCCTTTGAACACATTTCTGTTGAAATTACTTAACGGTCAACAGATGACTATCTGTTTTAATTAGCTTCGTTCAGCATATCTTAACTTCAAGTGGTCTTCCACTGTTTATAAACACGTAAACTTATGTCCCTGCAATTGTGTTTATGAAAATTGCAGTTTGTGAGTGATTTTGGTACAATTCACCTCTTCTTCAGTTCATGTTGAGGTCAACCATTTTTATATTTAAAAGAATGCTAAAGATCTTTCTTTTTCTCATATTCAAAATTTTCTAATATTTTTATTTGCATTTTTCTCGTACAAGTGTTTTGTAGCCACGTCAGCATCAATAAGATATTCACCTTTTATAGCTTAAAGTCGCCTAAATAATATTTGAACATTCAGTGGTAAATCAAAGAAGACAACTCAGCCATTACAAGGGTTAATGTTTCTGAAGTAAATAATCGCTGTTTACACTGCAGAACTTTGAATTGTTTATTTTTAAAGCAGATTGTGTTTGTAAGTGTCACTATGTCTGTTCCATTTATGTGTTAGAGAGTTGCGTAATGATACTTCAATTAACAAAGTTAACGTGCTTTGTGTGTGTTATCTACTCAGCTATGAGTATGTGTACTTCGTTACTGGGAGTGCCGTGAATAAAACACTTTAAACAGAAATCTATCTAACATTGGATGCGTCTTTTAAATGAGATGACTATAATGTAGGAATTATGCAGTGATGGTGGGTGTTAATTTGATTTTGCGTATTCAAATAACTTGTGTCTTTAATGTCAGCACAGAATAATTAGTCTGTAGTAACATGATGATACTGTAAGTGTAAGTGAAATATTTATTAGTGTTGTGATTTTAGATCTTGGTGTTTCATAGTGGCAAGTCAGATAAACATTGTTTTATTACGGTCACTGATTTTGAGAAAATAAATGGTAATAAGCACACAGAATGGTGCAGATTCCAAGACACAGTGGTAATTCCATGTTGTAAAGTTGCATCAAGGTGGAAGGTGGCCATTTTGAATATTGAAGTAAAAAGATAATTTATGTATGTGCTCACAAAGATATTAGTAAGGAGAGACATGAAAAATAATTAATGTAAATAAATTATAAAGAGAAACATTGACATGCATTTTCAGATCAAGCATGTCTTGACTTTTCAACCAACCACTAAAGTTGTAAAAATGCTTTCTCATGACTTTTCACAAAGAACTTGGAACAAATGAATGGATTTTCATTAAATTTGATATTAGGGATTTTTAAAAGTTTTCTGCACATTACATTTTTTGTAAAAAATAGTCAAATATAATGGATATTTTACAGGATCATAATTGTTTCTCATGCAATATGTAGAACATAAATTGCCAAGTAGACATTCATTGATGCAAGAATGTTAATAGCAGAAGATGTAGAGATAAATGGCCCACAAATTTCACTTCTGCTATCATTTCCAGAGTTGAGAACCAATGGACTAATTCTGATCAACTTTTGTACTGAAGGCATTTGCTCAAATTTGTGGAACAACCCAAAATGTCCAAAAGATGAGCCTAGATATTAAACCTTTTCAATAATTGCTATTTATAAGACAGCAAAGTTAGTATTTACAAATTTAAAATCAGAAAATTATAGCAGAGGAAACATGCCAAAATCGTTACTCTTTCTTACCTGAAGAAGTGTACCTAGAGTCCATGTTTTCTCAAACGTATTCGTAGTTACTAACACGGTGAATAGGTTTATAATCATTCTAAGATTAGACGCTACTGAAGAAATTAAAAAAAAAAGTTACCAAAACTTGAGAAACTCGTTGTTGGGGATTTCATGAATCTTCTAACTAAAACCTTCTTCATTCCAGTTATTTCGGTATATACTTATTAAATTAAAAACTAAAGTAACTAAAAATGTATTAAATACTAATATTTATGGCTGTAATAAATGGCCCATGCAGTCCGTCTCATTAATCTATAATAAATACATTTTATAACTTGCTAACTTACTGTGTTATTTCTTGACAATGCTTAATTCGAAAAATTATATTAATACTTTCTCAAGATTCCCTTGTTAATTAAAAAAAACAGTTTTTTTCGACACTAAAATAGTTTATAATTTGTGAATTATTCACCAGTTATTTGATTTTTACCATTCCTAATTACAAGCCGTGCACATTTGTTCCCACTATGAAGAGGCCGTTACTGTCGATTACCAAAATACAACAGCAACAAATAAATGTTCAAGCACGTAACCCGTTCATGTAGCGAAAAAAATGATGTACTATTCAGATGTAGTTTGCGTCTGACTTGGTTGCCGATGGACATTGCGTGTAAAAATAGGTTTTTAAAAGAAGTTCAACGGGGAAATGTGTTTTTAAAAGCAGTTTAATATTTGGGCCAAAGCTTTTTGTGCAGGTAGTGGGTTGACAAATATCGGTTTGAGAGGCGCGTTAATTTTGACTGCACCAAGTCTCGAAGTGAGGTTATACTCATTAATTCAGTGTGTTTAACATAACGTCGCTAATGAAGATGACCCAGAAGGCTAAAAAACCAAGTTATCTCCTTCGAGAGTTGCCCTTGCTTGCGACGTGCAGGTTTTCAAAGAGTGTGACAAAATTCCTAACAACTCTGGAAGGGTATGTTGTATATAATTTAATGTATATTTCGTTCTTCTTGTTCGTAACTTTTCACACATTCAATTCACCGACCATTCACTAGAACAATATATTTCAGTCCATTGTGATCATCATTATTTGCGATTCCCCTTTTTTGGGTAACTTTACTGCGAACAGTAACATCTCTTTCCATTCTGAAGAAATAATTCAATGTATTTTGTACGTAATAAATTGAATTTGTTCACTTTCTCGTGTAAGCAGATCATATTCTAGAGACATTTCCGTATTGTAAATTGTTATTATATTTTTCAAATATAATTTTTATTATGTTTTAAGCAATGCAATAGCATTTTTTCATCGCTTTTGGCACTAGTGAAATACTTTTCTTTCTTTTTCTCGAATTTTGTTATAAATTTTTTCCTTCTAATTTTACAGGAATTTATTCAATTGCCTATATAGGCTTGTTCCATGACACAAGAAACATCTGTAGTCCTCAAATGATAACGTGTGTAATGAATTGTTTTTTTCTAGTTGGCCATCCTGGTTTACAACCTCATAGAGTGTATGACTTCTTGTCACGCATGTGTCTCATCCTTTCCGAGGCGGCCTCTGAGGAAATTGTGTTTCTGTTACAGGAACTACATTGTATTTCTTCAGAAAGTAGAATAACATAGTGACTTGGAAAACCATGGAGAAGAAATACTAGGATTTTGTTTATGTATGTATTTGTTGTATTATTAACTGATTTATTCTTAATGTAATATTCCGATAACGCAGTGGGTGTGATATCAGTCTGAGAACTAATTTTTTCCGCCCTTCTGGAATCCTGAAGAAAATAATTAGAGATTCAGTTGTGGTGAGTACTTTGGACAGGTTTATCCAAGTTCAAATCATCCAGGATATCTGTCAGAGTTGACCATATCATGAGAATGTTCATTCAATATGTCTAAAATAACATTTGCCATATGTAGTCTTGCCCTGTCTTGTTGCGAAAATGTTTCCATGTAATGAAATAACGTCCTACACTGCATCTTTCAGACGCCAAGCATGGGGATCATCAGCGCCTCTGATATGCATATTCTATTTATTGATATTTCAATTTATGTGAAACTGAGCTTCAGAGAACAACATGTGTTGAATAAGTGTTTGCTCTTCTTCTAAATATTAATGAGATGAATCACAAAAGATGACTTAGCGAACTTCATCAACATCCATCACTGCTTGTTGGATCTGAATTTTATAAGCAAACATTTCTAAGTCTTCTTATCATGGTTAAAATGGTTGATTTTTAAGCCTTTTAACCAAGCTCTTGTGGTAGCCATTTTACAGATTTTCCTTGGCTACGCATAAGTGCTGTCTGTATACATGCAGTGTTTTCTGGTATCCTCACAAACATCTTTCTGCCAACCCAGAACTTGTTTGTTCAATCTTTTTCACACACATTTAAATTGTTGATCTTTTTGGACCTTCTCTGCAGTCTCACTCTAAAATCGCGCTGCATCATACAGCACTTCCAGTTCGATAAAACAAACTGTTTCATACAAATCACACACTGGTCACTAGTGTACGCAGCTTGCTTATTAATGCTTGCTTAATGTCCCGCCTAATTGATCAGAATACTCTAACCTCTTACATGTTCAATGATACCAAAGTGTCAGTGCGGTATATCAGCAAATATTGGGATTTGTAACAACAATGTCTTTTCTTAATATTTTGTGTGGGTGTCAAACCTGGTTTCTCACCCAAAGGGAAGAACATAAGTAATTTTGACTGGATATTGGGAATGCGTATGTGCATTACATTTAATCTCAGTTTCATAAAATTCCATTTTTTTATTTATTCTTTTTAGTATTTGCAGAATATTGTTTGGTTCTTGAGATATGTAAATCAGGAGGATACCTGGGTGAAATTCATTAAGGGTGCCCTTCATTTCAAATATATCACATTATTTTATTTGTTAACAACTGTTGTGTTAAAGCAGAAATGAGCAAATGTTCAGGTATAACCACAATATGATGCAAAAATACAATCTGATACATTATTAATACTTATGTATAACACATAAAATCAAAGAGTGTATTAACAGAAATAGGCATTATATATGAAATTTTGAAACTTCTTGAATTCTGTAATTCTGGAGTAGATTATCTTTGAATGATTCTTCATCTAGAGCAATGATGCAGGAGCAGCTTGAAGTATTCTGTGTAGTGCTTAATTTTTAAAATTCAAAATCAGCTCTTTTATTTGGTCTAGTATATTTTCTATTCTTTATTACCATTGTCTTCAACTTAATTTCAGTTGAACTTCATATTATGATAAAATATTTGTTCTGAAATTATTCTCACACCAATTTTAAAGTGATTAGCCTGTTATTAGAAGGTATTATAAGGTATGTTATATGAAGTGTAATGGACATGGGGTTGCTATTGAACACCCCCAACACGACCAATTTTACCATTTCTTCCCACTCAGCTACTATCAGCAACAGTACAAACAAAAGGGGGATCACTTGTAAGAATAAGACCACATAACTTTAAGAAGATACAATTAATTTGTATTTATAAGGAGGTATGGATAACAATTTAAGCCATGATACATTACGCAGTATGCCCATGAGTTAAGCTGCCAGTACAGATTTTAGTGTGGGTCAAGATTGAATTATACAATTTTTGTAATCATTAGGCAACGGTCAAAGGAAATTGATTTACTTAAAAATGAATACAATAGTAATATACATATGGAAGTGGGGAAACTGCCCAAACTAATATGTAAAGCAATGATTTTCTTGGAAGCAGGATAAACACAGGCTGGAAGGGAATTTAAAACACAGGACCCAGCTATAATTTAGAATCAACACCCACTTTCCAGGTCATACAACCTGAACAACTCGTTCAAATTTTTTTCCTGTGAATGTAAAATGTATTTTTTCAAGACTTAACTCTGCCTTTCCATGTGGTGAGTACAGAAATGTGTACATACCTTACATAGTTTTATATCCTTCAACATATACTATGATTGAAATCTGTATTGAATTCTGGACATTCCACACACTGTGTGAATTTAAATTACGTATATTTTTTTGTTTAGCTGTAATGACAGGCATGCATGAACATCGTCATATTACTACAATATTGCTCATATGCATTATTCAGAGTACAACTCTTTCCCTCGATTTTTGAGATATCTACCAAAATTTTATAATTTAATTTTAATTTTACAGCAGAAAATGGGTATAATCAAAATGGAAAATGATGTTGATGTTCGAAGTGAAAAAGTTTCCGTTGGCGTGGTATCTGATGAGGTTCATATACAATCAGGAACTTCAATAAAGAAAGATGAAACTGAGGTAAGCCTTCCATTCAGATGAGCTTTTTTTCCCCCTGTTCATTTATACAAGTGCCTGAGTGTTTCTTTTTTAGTGTATGAGTTGTTATTATCTGTGAAACAGTTATAAAGAAGAACATTACTGTACCTTTTACCCTAACTCTGATTTGCTCCTGTAGTGCTCGAGGGCTGTAAGAATAATAACAAATTGCAGTCTGAATTGGGTAGTGTACATATATATAGTCATTATCTTAATTTGTAATACAAAATAACATAGACACCTTTTTCAGGCTTGTAGAAGATCTGTGACCCAGTAATTGTAAATAAATACTAAACAGTCAAGGATGTTACAAATTAAATATAATGCATTTGTTCATATTTGTATCTTGTTTGAAAGCGTGTGTGCATGTGCGAACACACTTATGAATGTGTGTGCTTATCTGGAAATTTTTACGAGTAAGAATTTCTTTCCATTATTCATTTAATTTGCTTTACTTTTTTTTTCAGATTTGTTTTCATTTTATTTTTCCACTTACAAGTCTTACGATAAATCTGCTTTGACAGAATCTTGTATTTTGGTGTGAAGATTTTGTTATAAATTACAACCCTGCCCATTTTATTCTATCTTTCGTTACTTTAAGAGCATAATCTAAAGTAAACGTGTCTGTTCTCACAAACTATTTGGTAATGTACACTGTAATGTCATTAACGTGGTAGTCTGATTTTCATGATATACTTCAGCGTGTGCAGTGCAATATTTAAATGTTAATATGTACGCTGAAATGCCCTATTTGCCATAAATTGTGTTATTAGGTTATAATATATGTCCCTATATACACTGAATTACTACAACACCACAGTCACCTGTTAAAATAGATAAGAAGGTTACATGCAACAGTTAGTATAAATGAAAAATATATTTCCAATTCCATATTCATACTACATTTTTGTTACTGTTAGTGTCCACTGATCTCCAAACGTCCGTGGCTTTGTCGTGTTTTCGTGTTAAGGCTGGATGCTCGTATGATGTTGGGTTGGCGCAGTTCCTTCTATGTAGATATGTTTACTGCATTTTGGTATCTTTCTTCTTGCTGTGTGTTCTGTTGATACAATCTTCTGTGAGAATTTTGCCTTGGCGTCGTTCCTTTATCGCGGTTGCGTTCCTGTGAACAGAAACCATCCTTGTCGGGACTCGAACTCAGTGCCGAGGCCTTCGTTTCCGAAATCTCCTCTTCGAAGCAAAAACTCGGATCCTGGCGTCTTTGTTCTACCTCGCTTGGTTTCGGTGCTAAAGGAAGCTCCCTTGCCGGAAATCGAACTCAGGACACTTTTCCCAGAGTTCTGACCTTCCTGTGTTTTCTCATGTGTCTTAAGGAATAATCGCTCCATGTTTCTTCTTCACGGGCCACAAGCGAACGAGTAAAGAAATGTCAATCCTCAATTTCAAGTCCACAGTATTTACTAAGGAGGAAATACGACAGCTTCTTACAAATTCATCTTCTGGGTCTCAGACAGTCTTCGGGCTTGTGACTTTAGTCAGTCAAATCATTTCCCAGGAACAAAAACATAATTTGCCTTAGCGCCACTCTTCCCTAGTGCTTGCTATCCGAGCAACAGAAAACATGTTTCCCGGGATTCGAACGAAGGAAACATTTTTCTCTGGCCCATCGCCCGGGACCCTCAAAAATCATCTTTAAAATTAATCAACTATACTGAAACCGCACGTTATTTTAAATAAGGGCAGTGAAATTGAAATTCTTTCTTACGCCTCTTCTCATTATTTCTAAATGTTCGCGTATTCTGTTCTTATAGGGAAAGTACTTAATATTAATTATTGACTTCTTACATTCATGACTGAATGTAACTAAATTATAACTTAGAGTAATTCTCTTTGTCTTTTGTCAACTACCAACAATGTGCAGATATTGACCGACAATGGTCAGCTTTTACGGGAACACCTGCTTGCATAACAATGTAAGAAAAGGCATTGGAATTTCTAACCCACACCTGCAACAATCTAGCCTGAGCATCCCGTAAGGCTCTTTTCTCGTTTCTTATACATGCAGTATAATTGCCTGAATGAACCGTATTGCACTCCATTCCTTTACCTAAGAAACTAATTGTTGCGTCATCTGTTTATTCGGCATTGTTGCATTAGTATATATTGGCATCAACAATGGGACGATGCTTGCGCTTGCGCAGGCCTCCGCCCTCAGTTAGCTTTTTGGTTGGAGTGATTGGCTTTAGTGTGTGGTGAGTGGAGTGAGAGTACAGTGGTTGGAGTGGCCGGTAGTTGGGAGTGGAGCCCCCCCCCGGCACAGCCTGGAGAGAGGTAGGGACGATGCTTGCGCTTGCGCAGGCCTCCGCCCTCAGTTAGCTTTTTGGTTGTGTCCAGTGGGACTCGTGCCGAACGAGGGCTGCCAGAGGTCGCCCAAGGGCAACCGAGAACGACCGATGTTCAGCAGGCCAGCCGAGGCCGTCCCCAAAAGACGGCCAAATCGGCACAACGAGTGGTTAGACTACTCGGCTACCCTGACTGAGGTTTTCCGTGCTTTTCCTCAGTTGTAAGGCGAATGCCAGGGTATAACTTAATAGGGGCACGGCCCGCCACCCCCACCCCGATCACGGAGGCCATCAGCTGAATTGATCTTCCCCCCATGCCGCAGAGGCCTTCAGCCGAAACGGCCCCTCCCTCTCTGGGTTCAAACCCCAGAGATCCAACCAACCAAATTCCTTTGGACAACTTGCCTGACGGGATGACCTCCCATCAGCAGCAACGGATCCCAGTTGTAATGGTCGAGGCTCCCGCCACGACGAAACCCCATTAGCGTTAGCGAAATTTCCGTTTTTTTTAAATTAAGACCGTTTACCATTTCCAGCAATGCGCCTTGTGCGCAGGAATGGTTTCACCTAGGTAGGGACGATGCTTGCGCTTGCGCAGGCCTCCGCCCTCAGTTAGCTTTTTGGTTGGTTGGTTGGCTTTAGTTATTGCGGAAAGAGCTGAGCTGTGAATCACTTGTAGAAGAAGTGCGTCGTGGAGTAGATAATTTTGTGCTGTTAAAAACGTTTTAGAATATCACAATTACTTATATAAGAATTATTAAGAAATCTTGGCTATTGCGGTTGGACATCGTGGTCTCTTACAATTGAGCGAAGTTTGAGGTAAGGATTCATATTTATTATTATTAATGTTCATCACATTTAATGTTTTCATCTTCATTTGTGAACTCGTGCAAGAGAATTAGGCTTGTCTTCTTTTTAACACAATTTCAAGTAATATTGGATTGACTTCTGTTTGTTCACGGCATCATCGATAGTAAAATAATATTCCATTAGGCAATTATCATTTTAAAGGAATAAAACGTGATTCGTAGCCCAGAATCTTAATAAAATAAATGGATCTTAAGAAGTGGGTTATATATTCTGAATAACAATCTTATAACTTTTTATCTCTTGATACATCGACATTATTAAAGCGTTTTGGGGAACTGTGAAGAATTTTTATTTCGATTTTACAAGCCTAATTATCGACGAATCTCTCTCTTATTATCTCCCTACAACAGCAGATTAAATTGGGGAATGCTTGCTATTATTGAGTGCAAAGTATTTATGGGTGCAAAACGTGGTCTTTCACTTTGAGGGAGGAACATAGACTGAGGGTCTTTGACAACAGAGTGTTGAGGAAGATGTCTGGATTCAAAACGGAAGTGGGACAGATAATAGAGAAAAGTGCTTGACGAGCTCCTCACACGATGTTGTTGGGGGGGGGGGGGGTAGAGTGGTGCTTATAAGGCCTGAAGGGAGGAGACCTCTGGGAAGACCTCGGCGTAGGTGGGAGGATAACATTAAGATGGACTTCAGGGAGATGGGACTCGATGGAGCGAACTGGCTCAGGATAGACCCCGGTGGCGGGCTTTTGTGAACACGATAATGAATCTTCTGGTTCAGTAAAGGAAGTGGGCTATTCTTTGACGAGCCGAGTACCAATCGACTTTTCACAGAATATCTTGTACATTGCAGTGTGTGAGTAGCGTGATTTAGGCCTGATCTACGCATGCGTTAGAACAACTTAGAGTTTTTGTGACTGTCCAACTGTAATTTTCGCGTTCAATTGATAAATTTAAAATACATTTTGTGCTCGTGGTTTATATAAATATGTAACTTAGGCAGGAAAGTCCTTAATCACGTAAGCTCTTAAGCACTTTTAGTTCTACAGAGAGAGAATAACTCGAAAATTTTATGCTTATGAAAAGGCGTAATTTTCTTTTTCCAAAATTTATTTGTTAACTGTCTGGTTCTGCATCAAAGGTCACGCAATTTCTATGGCATATTCTTTTCGTATTTTTTTTAAAATCGGTTCACCAGAGGAGATGCATCTAAGACTTTATAGATTACATTGATATTTTATACGTAATGTCTACGTAGTTTACATATGAGAATGTACTTGAATCAGATTTATAATGTTATTGTCCAGACCGTAACGAATAGGCCTAGGTCATGATCAACGGCGTATTAGTTGTTCGGTGATAAATATGCACATTTTTAGCGATAAGAAGGTGAAAGGGCACAACTGCACTGACCAAAAGTCGACAAACCCAAAAGCTGCCATTGTTATGGAGACTCCGCTCCAGGCGGCAAAGTTATTTCCTGGTTATTTAATTAACAGTACTGCCACTCTAAACGATAATTGTGAAAATGAAGTAAAAATGATCCACATTGTGTATTGAGCACGTTGCACCAGTGCGTCATGCTATCAGTTACCCGTTACCTGAAGACGGTCACTGACGCCAAAGCATGTTGTAATGACAACTCTTGAACAAATTATTATTGTTTAATTGAAGCTTAAATTTTTATAAATGCAATGGGAACAACAATGACAAATAGAAATGAGGTCCATGATGAAATTAGGAGTAGAATTCATTCGGAAAACGCTCGATTGTATTCACTACCCAAAATACTGAAGGTCAGGATACATAAAACAGTGATTTTGTATGGTTGTGAAACATGGTCTCTTATCTTGAAGGAAGAACGTAGATTACAAGCGTTTGAAAACAGGCTCCGATGGACTGGTCATGTAGCGCACATGGGGGGTTGGTAGGCAAGGTGTGCATGCAGATATATGGTAAGGAATCCTTATGGAAAAGACCACCGGACAGACCAAGAAGGAGATGGGAGGGTAACATCAAGATGGATCTTCGGAAGTTGGGTTGTGACGATGGCTAATGGATGGAGCTGGCTCAGGATCGTGGCCGGTGGCGGTCTTTGGTATTGTTGGTGTTGAACCTGCGGGTTCTGCTACCAGGGAGTTAGTTAGTTAGTTGGTTAGTTAGCTGTACTTACAAGGTTTTTACGAGGCATGCGGAGAATGTAGTACACAAGGGAAAAATGGAGAAATGAGTATAGAATTTTAGTCGGAAGACCTAAAGTAAAATACCACCAGGGTGGATAATATTAAAAAGTATCTTAAAAGGCGTAGAATGCCAGGGTGTGGACTGCATTTATCTGGGTCACGTTGTGTGTGCGTGGGAGGAGCTGTTATGAACAGGGACATTAATCTACGGTATCCATAAAAGTTGTTTACTTTGTTGCCCGGATTAATTATTACTAATTGTCAAAAATGCCTCTTCTTACTGGAGTTTCTTAATTAGGCACGTCGGTATTTTGTCATGAGCTGAGTTTGTAAGATCGCCATTAATCTTACGTCCGCATTTATCAGTTTTCTAGTTGAGAAAATTAATAAACATGGCTTCACGGCGTCTGAATCTGAACAGACGTTTGCTGCCATTTTATCTCCTGCTTTACTTTTATTTACTTTAATTAGTTTAGTTCAGCCTATCTTAACTTCAAATGATCTTCCACCGCTTATAAACACGTAAACTTATGTCACTGAAATTGTGTTTATGAATATTGCAGTTGTGAGTGATTTTGGTACAATTCACCTCTTCTTCGGTTCATGTTGGGGTCAACCATTTTTATATTTAATAAAAGAATGGCAAAGACCTTTCTTTTTCTTATACATTTCTTATATTCACAATTTTTTAATATTTTTATTTGCATTTTTCTCGTGGAAGTGTTTTGTAGCCACATCAGAATCAATTATATATTAACTAACCATTTATAGCTTAAAGTCTCCTAAATATTTTTGAACATTCAGTGGTAAATCAAAGAAGACAACTCAGCCATTACAAGGGTTAATGTTTCTGAAGTAAATAATCCCTGTTTACGCTGCAGAACTCCGAATTGTTTATTTTTAAAGCAGATTGTGTTTGTAGGTGTCACTAGGTCTGTTCCGTTTATGTGCTAGAGAGTTGCACTACATGGCGTAATGATACTTCCATTAACAAAGTTGACATGAGCTATGAGTACATGTACTTCGATACTGGGAGTGCCGTGGACAAAACACGTTAAACAGGCGTCTATCAAACATTGGATGCGTCTTTTAAATGAGGTGACTATTATGCAGAAATTATACATTGACGGTGTGTGTTAATGTGATTTTTCGTATTCAAATGACTTGTGTCTTTAATGTCCGCACGGAATAATTAGTCTGTAGTGCCATGATGATACTGTAAGTGTAAGTGA
This sequence comes from Zootermopsis nevadensis, assembly GCF_977971745.1. Classification (NCBI taxonomy): domain Eukaryota; kingdom Metazoa; phylum Arthropoda; class Insecta; order Blattodea; family Termopsidae; genus Zootermopsis; species Zootermopsis nevadensis. Next base: position 6,214,298 of record NW_028259156.1, on the reverse strand, counting down.
AATATTTATTAGTGTCGTGATTTTAGATCTTGTGATTCAAAGTGGCAAGCCAGACAATCATTATTTTATTGCGGTCATTAAATAGGACTAATTGTTTATATTTATACACACGCAAGCCGACTCCAGTGAGAAGTTGGCAGAACACTGAGATAGGCTTTCATACTTGTATGATAAAATAAAAAATAAAAATTGCTTGCATCACCACAACCTCAAATCCTACATAGAACGAAATATGACTGGTAATAAGACAAATACGGACGGGTGCATTGTTAAACTGTGGGCCAAATTAAGCATGTCGTACATAAGCGAAAAGTGATTACAATTTTGAGCCTTCTGGGTTGTTTTGGATCTCATATTCAGAGTCCGAAGTTTCAGTCATGTAACGTAAGTAGCAGCGACCATTTGTTATCTTGAAAATGTTGAAATAAAAAATGTTCCCCCACACCAGAATATTATTGCTAAATGTTTCAGTACACATACTCGTGTATTGCGATACCAATCTCTTCCTGGTCTTTTCAAAGTGTGCATTTGTCAGTAGTGAGTGACCAGCCCACTGCCTCCGCACAATTTCTACTCTGTCCTTATTTTTGTCTGCTAGAGCCATCTATTTAACAAAAAACTTTAACCAATTTTCAAAAAAACAATTTAAGTATTTAACTGAAAACAATTTAACTATTAAGTTTGAATTATTCTAAATTGAAATGGTCATGATATCTCCCACAGTAGTTGCAAACTGAATATCGTCCATTTCTGGAATCTGGAAAGGAAATAAACATTTGGATCAGAACAGGAACTGGAATTATGGGTAACAAGTATGGAAACTGATGCAGCGAATATCTCGGGTTAGGCGATCTCTACGGATGCAGGTTTTGAAGGAATTTGTGACGAAACTCAAGGTGAAAGACACTGGACTTATTCTAGTTACGTGGACTTTTATGTAAATTACACGCTTCAAACTGATTCAGCAGTTTTTGGGGTGACTTCTGTTTGACCCTCTGTTTCTTCTACCTGTCATAACCTGACCTGGTGTTGTAACTTTTGTGTCGTGTGATTTTGAACTGCACGGAATTTACGAGTCGGAGAGAGGGCTGGAAATAGGTCAAATACTTTCACGAATCAGTGTTGGGCCCACGTAATTGTTGTAATCCAAAGCAGAGTTGACACTAACCTCATTGTTAATAAACTGCTGAATGTCGACTTCTTCAGTGGCGTCCAGAAATCCTTGTTGACAATTGAGGCCAAATTCTGCCGAACCAAAATCTTGCTCAAAAGCTGGCAGAGGAACATTTGCGTCTTCTGCCCCTCTGCCGGCGTCACAAAAGAAACTCAGTGAGTCTGTATTTTCTTCTGTGCTCGACTGGGTCTTAGAAGGCGGTGAATTTTCGCCGATTTGATTTTGTCCCTGAAATTCAGATGACGCAACAATTAGTTTCTTAGGTAACATAACAATGCACGCAGGAGTTCATATAAAACCTTATCATTGTTGTTGACGACAATAATGCAACACAACAATGCCGAATAAACAAATAACGTGCATTGTTGTGTTTGTTTACTGCCGTTGACAATCGGCTTTCGGGTCATTGCGAAAAGAGCTGAGCTGTGAATCGGATGGAAGAGAAGTGTGTTGTAGAGTAGATAATTTTGTGCTGTTAAAAAAAGTTTTAGTTTTTATTAAATTGAGCATTGCTGGAGGACATCGTGGTCTCTTACAATTGAACCAAGTTTACAGTCGGATCGGAGCAAAGGCAGCAGACCACAAAAATCAAGGGTTGACAACCAAGGTCGTAATTACCAACCCACGTCACAATATTTTTTCTTTTTGGTGAGCAGTGGAGGAAATAGACATTAGTAAGTGGAATATATTGGATGTTTAAATTTCTTTTAAGTTGCTTGTGTTTAACATGGATGTAAAAACGTTTATTAGGATGTAATTATATAATGAGAATACCGTGATAAATATCGCAATTGCAACTGTCTACTAACAAGCCAGTGTTACTTAAAAAAGTGTTTTCGGAATTTAGTTCCTAAGAATGAATTAAAAGAGATCCAATTCTGATTTGTGATTTAACATTACGTAGAAATGTCTTTGAATATTACAAATTTATAACTAACTAGAGACGTAGGTTGCAGTGATTAACATCTTTTTTTTCTGGAGGTATTAGAAACTATGCTTGGGA